>NW_027326471.1:900000-985316 GCF_048164855.1 Canis lupus baileyi
GAGAAAGCATTTAAGAAAACACAGCATCCATTCATGATAAAACTCTTCAGAGTGTAGGGATAGAGGGATCATTCCACAACATCTTCAAAGCCTGGTACGAAAAGCCCACAGCAAATATTCTCAATGCGGAAGCACTGGGAGCCTTTCCCCTAAGATCAGGAACAAGACAGGGAGGTCCACACTCACCACTGCTATTCCACAAGAGTCCTGGAAGTTCTAGCCTCAGCAATCAGACGACGAAGAGACCTTGAAGGCCATCAAATTGGCAAAGAAGCAGTCAAACTCTCCCTCTTCGCCGAATGACATGACAGTCTACGCAGAAAACCCAGAAGCATCCACCCCAAGATTGCTAGAACTCATACGGCAGTTTGGTAGCATGGCAGGATACAAGGTCAATGCCAGAAATCAGTGGCATTTCCATACACTGACAATGAGACTGAAGAAAGGGAAATTAAGGCGCCAATCCCATTGACAACTGCACCCAGAAGCGTAAGATACCTAGGAATAAACCTAACCGAAGAGGCAAAGGAGCTATACCCTAAAAGCTATAGAGCACTTCTGAGAGCTATCGAGGAAGACACAAAGAGATGGAAACGTATTCCATGCTCATGGATTGGCAGAATTAACCTTTTGAAAGTGTCCATGTTACCCAGGGCCATTTACACGTTTAATGCGCTCCCTATCAAAATACCATGGACTCCCTTGAGAGAGTTAGAACATGTTATTTTAAGATCTGTATGGAATCAGAAAAGACCGCGAATAGCCAGGGGAATTTTAGAAAAGAAAACCATATCTGGGGGCATCACCACAATGCCAGATTTCAGGTTGTACTACAAAGCTGCGGTCATCGAGACAGTGTGGTACTGGCACAAAAACAGACACATGGATCAGTGGAACACAATAGAGAACCCAGAAGTGGCCCCTGAACTTCATGGTCACCTAATATTCGATAAAGGAGGAAAGACTATCCACTGGAAGCAACACAGTCTCTTCAGGAAATGGTGGCCTGGAAAATTGCACATCCACACGCAGAAGAATGAATGAAACTAGACCACTCTCTTCTTGCACCATACACATTTCGAGATAACTCAAAATGGATGAAAGATCTAAATGGGAGACAAGGGTCCATCAAAATCCCAGAGGAGAACACAGGCAACAAACGCCTTTTTGGAAATCGGCCACAGTAACTTCTTGCCAAGATACATCCATGAAGGCCAAAGAAACAAAAGCAAAAAGGAACTATTGGGACTTCATCAAGACAAGAAGCTTTCGCACAGCAAAGGATACCATCAACAAAACTAAAAGACAACCTACACAGTGGGAGAAGATATTTGCAAATGACGTATCAGATAAAGGGCTAGTTTCCAGGATCTACGAAGAACTTCTTAAACTCGACGCCCGAGAAACAAATAATCCGATCATGAAATGGGCAAAAGACGTGAAGAGAGATCTCACAGAGGAAGTCATACGCATGGCCAACATGCACATGAGAAAATGCTCTGCATCACTTGCCATCAGGGAAATACAAATCAAAACCTCAATGACATACCACCTCACACCAGTGAGAATGTGGAAAATAAACAAGGCAGGAGACCACAAATGTTGGAGAGGATGCGGAGAAAAGGGAACCCTCTTACCCTGTTGGTGGGAATGTGAACTGGTGCAGCCACTCTGGAAAACTGTGTGGAGGATCCTAGAAGAGTTACAGATAGACCTGGTCTACGACCCAGCAATTGCACTGCTGGGGATTGACCCCAGAGTTTCAGATGCATTGAAACGGCGGGACACCTGCACCCCGATGTTTCCAGCAGCAATGTCCACAATAGCCAAACTGTGGAAGGAGCCTCGGTTTCCATCGAAAGATGAATGGCTAAAGAAGATAGATGAGGTTCACGTACGCAATGGAATATTACTCAGGCATTAGAAACGACAGATACCCAGCATTTGCTTCCACGTGGATGGAAGTGGAGGGTATTACGCTGAGTGAAGTGAGTCAATCGGAGAAGGACAAACAGTGTATGTTCTCATTCGTTTGGGGAATATAAATAATAGTGAAAGGGATTCTAAGGGAAGGGAGGAGAAATGTGTGGGAAATATCAGAACGGGAGACAGAACGTAAAGACTCCTAACTCTGGGAAACGAACAAGGGGTGGTGGAAGGGGAGGAGGGCGGGGGTGGGGTGAGTGGGTGACGGGCACTGACAGGGACACTTCACGGGATGAGCACTGGCATGTGTTATTCTGTATGTTGGTAAATGGAACACCAATAAATAAATAAATTTATTATTAAAAAATAAATAATAAAATGATAAACATAGTAGGAAGAGCTATACGCCAATAAGTTAGGCAATCTAGAGGAAGCGGACGCATTCCTGGAAGGCCACAGACTACCAAAATTGGAAAGGGGAAGAAATAGAAAACCCGAACGGGCCGAAAACCAGGGAGGAATTTGAAGCAGTCATCAGAAACCTCCCAAGACACGCAAGTCCAGGGCCAGATGGCTTCCCAGGGGAATTCTATCGAACCTTTAAAGAAGAAACCATACCTATTCTACTACATCTGTTTCGAAAGACAGGAAGAGATGGAGTACTTCCAAATTCGTTCTTGAGGCCAGCATCACTTTATTTCTAAAACCAGACCAAGACCCCACCGAAAAGGAGAATTAGAGACCAATATCCCTGATGAACATGGATGCAAAAGTTCTCAACAAGACACTGGCCAATAGGATCCAACAGTACATTAAGAAAACTAACTGTTCACCATGAGCAAATAGGATTCATCCCTGGGACACAAGGCTGGTTCAACACGAAAAAAAAAATATATATGTATATATATGTATATATATATATATATATACATATATATACATATAAAATAAAAAATCAATGTGATTCATCATATCAGCAACAGACGAAACAAGAACCGCATGATCCTCTCGTTAGACGCAGAGAAAGCATTTAAGAAAACACAGCATCCATTCATGATAAAACTCTTCAGAGTGTAGGGATAGAGGGATCATTCCACAACATCTTCAAAGCCTGGTACGAAAAGCCCACAGCAAATATTCTCAATGCGGAAGCACTGGGAGCCTTTCCCCTAAGATCAGGAACAAGACAGGGAGGTCCACACTCACCACTGCTATTCCACAAGAGTCCTGGAAGTTCTAGCCTCAGCAATCAGACGTCGAAGAGACCTTGAAGGCCATCAAATTGGCAAAGAAGCAGTCAAACTCTCCCTCTTCGCCGAATGACATGACAGTCTACGCAGAAAACCCAGAAGCATCCACCCCAAGATTGCTAGAACTCATACGGCAGTTTGGTAGCATGGCAGGATACAAGGTCAATGCCAGAAATCAGTGGCATTTCCATACACTGACAATGAGACTGAAGAAAGGGAAATTAAGGCGCCAATCCCATTGACAACTGCACCCAGAAGCGTAAGATACCTAGGAATAAACCTAACCGAAGAGGCAAAGGAGCTATACCCTAAAAGCTATAGAGCACTTCTGAGAGCTATCGAGGAAGACACAAAGAGATGGAAACGTATTCCATGCTCATGGATTGGCAGAATTAACCTTTTGAAAGTGTCCATGTTACCCAGGGCCATTTACACGTTTAATGCGCTCCCTATCAAAATACCATGGACTCCCTTGAGAGAGTTAGAACAAGTTATTTTAAGATCTGTATGGAATCAGAAAAGACCGCGAATAGCCAGGGGAATTTTAGAAAAGAAAACCATATCTGGGGGCATCACCACAATGCCAGATTTCAGGTGGTACTACAAAGCTGCGGTCATCGAGACAGTGTGGTACTGGCACAAAAACAGACACATGGATCAGTGGAACACAATAGAGAACCCAGAAGTGGCCCCTGAACTTCATGGTCACCTAATATTCGATAAAGGAGGAAAGACTATCCACTGGAAGCAACACAGTCTCTTCAGGAAATGGTGGCCTGGAAAATTGCACATCCACACGCAGAAGAATGAATGAAACTAGACCACTCTCTTCTTGCACCATACACATTTCGAGATAACTCAAAATGGATGAAAGATCTAAATGGGAGACAAGGGTCCATCAAAATCCCAGAGGAGAACACAGGCAACAAACGCCTTTTTGGAAATCGGCCACAGTAACTTCTTGCCAAGATACATCCATGAAGGCCAAAGAAACAAAAGCAAAAAGGAACTATTGGGACTTCATCAAGACAAGAAGCTTTCGCACAGCAAAGGATACCATCAACAAAACTAAAAGACAACCTACACAGTGGGAGAAGATATTTGCAAATGACGTATCAGATAAAGGGCTAGTTTCCAGGATCTACGAAGAACTTCTTAAACTCGACACCAGAGAAACAAATAATCCGATCATGAAATGGGCAAAAGACGTGAAGAGAGATCTCACAGAGGAAGTCATACGCATGGCCAACATGCACATGAGAAAATGCTCTGCATCACTTGCCATCAGGGAAATACAAATCAAAACCTCAATGACATACCACCTCACACCAGTGAGAATGTGGAAAATAAACAAGGCAGGAGACCACAAATGTTGGAGAGGATGCGGAGAAAAGGGAACCCTCTTACCCTGTTGGTGGGAATGTGAACTGGTGCAGCCACTCTGGAAAACTGTGTGGAGGATCCTAGAAGAGTTACAGATAGACCTGGTCTACGACCCAGCAATTGCACTGCTGGGGATTGACCCCAGAGTTTCAGATGCATTGAAACGGCGGGACACCTGCACCCCGATGTTTCCAGCAGCAATGTCCACAATAGCCAAACTGTGGAAGGAGCCTCGGTTTCCATCGAAAGATGAATGGCTAAAGAAGATAGATGAGGTTCACGTACACAATGGAATATTACTCAGGCATTAGAAACGACAGATACCCAGCATTTGCTTCCACGTGGATGGAAGTGGAGGGTATTACGCTGAGTGAAGTGAGTCAATCGGAGAAGGACAAACAGTGTATGTTCTCATTCGTTTGGGGAATATAAATAATAGTGAAAGGGATTCTAAGGGAAGGGAGGAGAAATGTGTGGGAAATATCAGAACGGGAGACAGAACGTAAAGACTCCTAACTCTGGGAAACGAACAAGGGGTGGTGGAAGGGGAGGAGGGCGGGGGTGGGGTGAGTGGGTGACGGGCACTGACAGGGACACTTCACGGGATGAGCACTGGCATGTGTTATTCTGTATGTTGGTAAATGGAACACCAATAAATAAATAAATTTATTATTAAAAAAATAAATAATAAAATGATAAACATAGTAGGAAGAGCTATACGCCAATAAGTTAGGCAATCTAGAGGAAGCGGACGCATTCCTGGAAGGCCACAGACTACCAAAATTGGAAAGGGGAAGAAATAGAAAACCCGAACGGGCCGAAAACCAGGGAGGAATTTGAAGCAGTCATCAGAAACCTCCCAAGACACACAAGTCCAGGGCCAGATGGCTTCCCAGGGGAATTCTATCGAACCTTTAAAGAAGAAACCATACCTATTCTACTACATCTGTTTCGAAAGACAGGAAGAGATGGAGTACTTCCAAATTCGTTCTTGAGGCCAGCATCACTTTATTTCTAAAACCAGACCAAGACCCCACCGAAAAGGAGAATTAGAGACCAATATCCCTGATGAACATGGATGCAAAAGTTCTCAACAAGACACTGGCCAATAGGATCCAACAGTACATTAAGAAAACTAACTGTTCACCATGAGCAAATAGGATTCATCCCTGGGACACAAGGCTGGTTCAACACAAAAAAAAAAATATATATATGTATATATATATATATATATATATACATATATATATATATATAAAATAAAAAATCAATGTGATTCATCATATCAGCAACAGACGAAACAAGAACCGCATGATCCTCTCGTTAGACGCAGAGAAAGCATTTAAGAAAACACAGCATCCATTCATGATAAAACTCTTCAGAGTGTAGGGATAGAGGGATCATTCCACAACATCTTCAAAGCCTGGTACGAAAAGCCCACAGCAAATATTCTCAATGCGGAAGCACTGGGAGCCTTTCCCCTAAGATCAGGAACAAGACAGGGAGGTCCACACTCACCACTGCTATTCCACAAGAGTCCTGGAAGTTCTAGCCTCAGCAATCAGACGTCGAAGAGACCTTGAAGGCCATCAAATTGGCAAAGAAGCAGTCAAACTCTCCCTCTTCGCCGAATGACATGACAGTCTACGCAGAAAACCCAGAAGCATCCACCCCAAGATTGCTAGAACTCATACGGCAGTTTGGTAGCATGGCAGGATACAAGGTCAATGCCAGAAATCAGTGGCATTTCCATACACTGACAATGAGACTGAAGAAAGGGAAATTAAGGCGCCAATCCCATTGACAACTGCACCCAGAAGCGTAAGATACCTAGGAATAAACCTAACCGAAGAGGCAAAGGAGCTATACCCTAAAAGCTATAGAGCACTTCTGAGAGCTATCGAGGAAGACACAAAGAGATGGAAACGTATTCCATGCTCATGGATTGGCAGAATTAACCTTTTGAAAGTGTCCATGTTACCCAGGGCCATTTACACGTTTAATGCGCTCCCTATCAAAATACCATGGACTCCCTTGAGAGAGTTAGAACAAGTTATTTTAAGATCTGTATGGAATCAGAAAAGACCGCGAATAGCCAGGGGAATTTTAGAAAAGAAAACCATATCTGGGGGCATCACCACAATGCCAGATTTCAGGTGGTACTACAAAGCTGCGGTCATCGAGACAGTGTGGTACTGGCACAAAAACAGACACATGGATCAGTGGAACACAATAGAGAACCCAGAAGTGGCCCCTGAACTTCATGGTCACCTAATATTCGATAAAGGAGGAAAGACTATCCACTGGAAGCAACACAGTCTCTTCAGGAAATGGTGGCCTGGAAAATTGCACATCCACACGCAGAAGAATGAATGAAACTAGACCACTCTCTTCTTGCACCATACACATTTCGAGATAACTCAAAATGGATGAAAGATCTAAATGGGAGACAAGGGTCCATCAAAATCCCAGAGGAGAACACAGGCAACAAACGCCTTTTTGGAAATCGGCCACAGTAACTTCTTGCCAAGATACATCCATGAAGGCCAAAGAAACAAAAGCAAAAAGGAACTATTGGGACTTCATCAAGACAAGAAGCTTTCGCACAGCAAAGGATACCATCAACAAAACTAAAAGACAACCTACACAGTGGGAGAAGATATTTGCAAATGACGTATCAGATAAAGGGCTAGTTTCCAGGATCTACGAAGAACTTCTTAAACTCGACGCCAGAGAAACAAATAATCCGATCATGAAATGGGCAAAAGACGTGAAGAGAGATCTCACAGAGGAAGTCATACGCATGGCCAACATGCACATGAGAAAATGCTCTGCATCACTTGCCATCAGGGAAATACAAATCAAAACCTCAATGACATACCACCTCACACCAGTGAGAATGTGGAAAATAAACAAGGCAGGAGACCACAAATGTTGGAGAGGATGCGGAGAAAAGGGAACCCTCTTACCCTGTTGGTGGGAATGTGAACTGGTGCAGCCACTCTGGAAAACTGTGTGGAGGATCCTAGAAGAGTTACAGATAGACCTGGTCTACGACCCAGCAATTGCACTGCTGGGGATTGACCCCAGAGTTTCAGATGCATTGAAACGGCGGGACACCTGCACCCCGATGTTTCCAGCAGCAATGTCCACAATAGCCAAACTGTGGAAGGAGCCTCGGTTTCCATCGAAAGATGAATGGCTAAAGAAGATAGATGAGGTTCACGTACACAATGGAATATTACTCAGGCATTAGAAACGACAGATACCCAGCATTTGCTTCCACGTGGATGGAAGTGGAGGGTATTACGCTGAGTGAAGTGAGTCAATCGGAGAAGGACAAACAGTGTATGTTCTCATTCGTTTGGGGAATATAAATAATAGTGAAAGGGATTCTAAGGGAAGGGAGGAGAAATGTGTGGGAAATATCAGAACGGGAGACAGAACGTAAAGACTCCTAACTCTGGGAAACGAACAAGGGGTGGTGGAAGGGGAGGAGGGCGGGGGTGGGGTGAGTGGGTGACGGGCACTGACAGGGACACTTCACGGGATGAGCACTGGCATGTGTTATTCTGTATGTTGGTAAATGGAACACCAATAAATAAATAAATTTATTATTAAAAAAATAAATAATAAAATGATAAACATAGTAGGAAGAGCTATACGCCAATAAGTTAGGCAATCTAGAGGAAGCGGACGCATTCCTGGAAGGCCACAGACTACCAAAATTGGAAAGGGGAAGAAATAGAAAACCCGAACGGGCCGAAAACCAGGGAGGAATTTGAAGCAGTCATCAGAAACCTCCCAAGACACGCAAGTCCAGGGCCAGATGGCTTCCCAGGGGAATTCTATCGAACCTTTAAAGAAGAAACCATACCTATTCTACTACATCTGTTTCGAAAGACAGGAAGAGATGGAGTACTTCCAAATTCGTTCTTGAGGCCAGCATCACTTTATTTCTAAAACCAGACCAAGACCCCACCGAAAAGGAGAATTAGAGACCAATATCCCTGATGAACATGGATGCAAAAGTTCTCAACAAGACACTGGCCAATAGGATCCAACAGTACATTAAGAAAACTAACTGTTCACCATGAGCAAATAGGATTCATCCCTGGGACACAAGGCTGGTTCAACACGAAAAAATAAATATATATATATATAAAATAAAAAATCAATGTGATTCATCCTATCAGCAACAGACGAAACAAGAACCGCATGATCCTCTCGTTAGACGCAGAGAAAGCATTTAAGAAAACACAGCATCCATTCATGATAAAACTCTTCAGAGTGTAGGGATAGAGGGATCATTCCACAACATCTTCAAAGCCTGGTACGAAAAGCCCACAGCAAATATTCTCAATGCGGAAGCACTGGGAGCCTTTCCCCTAAGATCAGGAACAAGACAGGGAGGTCCACACTCACCACTGCTATTCCACAAGAGTCCTGGAAGTTCTAGCCTCAGCAATCAGACGTCGAAGAGACCTTGAAGGCCATCAAATTGGCAAAGAAGCAGTCAAACTCTCCCTCTTCGCCGAATGACATGACAGTCTACGCAGAAAACGCAGAAGCATCCACCCCAAGATTGCTAGAACTCATACGGCAGTTTGGTAGCATGGCAGGATACAAGGTCAATGCCAGAAATCAGTGGCATTTCCATACACTGACAATGAGACTGAAGAAAGGGAAATTAAGGCGCCAATCCCATTGACAACTGCACCCAGAAGCGTAAGATACCTAGGAATAAACCTAACCGAAGAGGCAAAGGAGCTATACCCTAAAAGCTATAGAGCACTTCTGAGAGCTATCGAGGAACACACAAAGAGATGGAAACGTATTCCATGCTCATGGATTGGCAGAATTAACCTTTTGAAAGTGTCCATGTTACCCAGGGCCATTTACACGTTTAATGCGCTCCCTATCAAAATACCATGGACTCCCTTGAGAGAGTTAGAACAAGTTATTTTAAGATCTGTATGGAATCAGAAAAGACCGCGAATAGCCAGGGGAATTTTAGAAAAGAAAACCATATCTGGGGGAATCACCACAATGCCAGATTTCAGGTGGTACTACAAAGCTGCGGTCATCGAGACAGTGTGGTACTGGCACAAAAACAGACACATGGATCAGTGGAACACAATAGAGAACCCAGAAGTGGCCCCTGAACTTCATGGTCACCTAATATTCGATAAAGGAGGAAAGACTATCCACTGGAAGCAACACAGTCTCTTCAGGAAATGGTGGCCTGGAAAATTGCACATCCACACGCAGAAGAATGAATGAAACTAGACCACTCTCTTCTTGCACCATACACATTTCGAGATAACTCAAAATGGATGAAAGATCTAAATGGGAGACAAGGGTCCATCAAAATCCCAGAGGAGAACACAGGCAACAAACGCCTTTTTGGAAATCGGCCACAGTAACTTCTTGCCAAGATACATCCATGAAGGCCAAAGAAACAAAAGCAAAAAGGAACTATTGGGACTTCATCAAGACAAGAAGCTTTCGCACAGCAAAGGATACCATCAACAAAACTAAAAGACAACCTACACAGTGGGAGAAGATATTTGCAAATGACGTATCAGATAAAGGGCTAGTTTCCAGGATCTACGAAGAACTTCTTAAACTCGACACCAGAGAAACAAATAATCCGATCATGAAATGGGCAAAAGACGTGAAGAGAGATCTCACAGAGGAAGTCATACGCATGGCCAACATGCACATGAGAAAATGCTCTGCATCACTTGCCATCAGGGAAATACAAATCAAAACCTCAATGACATACCACCTCACACCAGTGAGAATGTGGAAAATAAACAAGGCAGGAGACCACAAATGTTGGAGAGGATGCGGAGAAAAGGGAACCCTCTTACCCTGTTGGTGGGAATGTGAACTGGTGCAGCCACTCTGGAAAACTGTGTGGAGGATCCTAGAAGAGTTACAGATAGACCTGGTCTACGACCCAGCAATTGCACTGCTGGGGATTGACCCCAGAGTTTCAGATGCATTGAAACGGCGGGACACCTGCACCCCGATGTTTCCAGCAGCAATGTCCACAATAGCCAAACTGTGGAAGGAGCCTCGGTTTCCATCGAAAGATGAATGGCTAAAGAAGATAGATGAGGTTCACGTACACAATGGAATATTACTCAGGCATTAGAAACGACAGATACCCAGCATTTGCTTCCACGTGGATGGAAGTGGAGGGTATTACGCTGAGTGAAGTGAGTCAATCGGAGAAGGACAAACAGTGTATGTTCTCATTCGTTTGGGGAATATAAATAATAGTGAAAGGGATTCTAAGGGAAGGGAGGAGAAATGTGTGGGAAATATCAGAACGGGAGACAGAACGTAAAGACTCCTAACTCTGGGAAACGAACAAGGGGTGGTGGAAGGGGAGGAGGGCGGGGGTGGGGTGAGTGGGTGACGGGCACTGACAGGGACACTTCACGGGATGAGCACTGGCATGTGTTATTCTGTATGTTGGTAAATGGAACACCAATAAATAAATAAATTTATTATTAAAAAAATAAATAATAAAATGGTAAACATAGTAGGAAGAGCTATACGCCAATAAGTTAGGCAATCTAGAGGAAGCGGACGCATTCCTGGAAGGCCACAGACTACCAAAATTGGAAAGGGGAAGAAATAGAAAACCCGAACGGGCCGAAAACCAGGGAGGAATTTGAAGCAGTCATCAGAAACCTCCCAAGACACGCAAGTCCAGGGCCAGATGGCTTCCCAGGGGAATTCTATCAAACCTTTAAAGAAGAAACCATACCTATTCTACTACATCTGTTTCGAAAGACAGGAAGAGATGGAGTACTTCCAAATTCGTTCTTGAGGCCAGCATCACTTTATTTCTAAAACCAGACCAAGACCCCACCGAAAAGGAGAATTAGAGACCAATATCCCTGATGAACATGGATGCAAAAGTTCTCAACAAGACACTGGCCAATAGGATCCAACAGTACATTAAGAAAACTAACTGTTCACCATGAGCAAATAGGATTCATCCCTGGGACACAAGGCTGGTTCAACACGAAAAAAAAAATATATATATATATAAAATAAAAAATCAATGTGATTCATCCTATCAGCAACAGACGAAACAAGAACCGCATGATCCTCTCGTTAGACGCAGAGAAAGCATTTAAGAAAACACAGCATCCATTCATGATAAAACTCTTCAGAGTGTAGGGATAGAGGGATCATTCCACAACATCTTCAAAGCCTGGTACGAAAAGCCCACCGCAAATATTCTCAATGCGGAAGCACTGGGAGCCTTTCCCCTAAGATCAGGAACAAGACAGGGAGGTCCACACTCACCACTGCTATTCCACAAGAGTCCTGGAAGTTCTAGCCTCAGCAATCAGACGACGAAGAGACCTTGAAGGCCATCAAATTGGCAAAGAAGCAGTCAAACTCTCCCTCTTCGCCGAATGACATGACAGTCTACGCAGAAAACGCAGAAGCATCCACCCCAAGATTGCTAGAACTCATACGGCAGTTTGGTAGCATGGCAGGATACAAGGTCAATGCCAGAAATCAGTGGCATTTCCATACACTGACAATGAGACTGAAGAAAGGGAAATTAAGGCGCCAATCCCATTGACAACTGCACCCAGAAGCGTAAGATACCTAGGAATAAACCTAACTGAAGAGGCAAAGGAGCTATACCCTAAAAGCTATAGAGCACTTCTGAGAGCTATCGAGGAAGACACAAAGAGATGGAAACGTATTCCATGCTCATGGATTGGCAGAATTAACCTTTTGAAAGTGTCCATGTTACCCAGGGCCATTTACACGTTTAATGCGCTCCCTATCAAAATACCATGGACTCCCTTGAGAGAGTTAGAACAAGTTATTTTAAGATCTGTATGGAATCAGAAAAGACCGCGAATAGCCAGGGGAATTTTAGAAAAGAAAACCATATCTGGGGGAATCACCACAATGCCAGATTTCAGGTGGTACTACAAAGCTGCGGTCATCGAGACAGTGTGGTACTGGCACAAAAACAGACACATGGATCAGTGGAACACAATAGAGAACCCAGAAGTGGCCCCTGAACTTCATGGTCACCTAATATTCGATAAAGGAGGAAAGACTATCCACTGGAAGCAACACAGTCTCTTCAGGAAATGGTGGCCTGGAAAATTGCACATCCACACGCAGAAGAATGAATGAAACTAGACCACTCTCTTCTTGCACCATACACATTTCGAGATAACTCAAAATGGATGAAAGATCTAAATGGGAGACAAGGGTCCATCAAAATCCCAGAGGAGAACACAGGCAACAAACGCCTTTTTGGAAATCGGCCACAGTAACTTCTTGCCAAGATACATCCATGAAGGCCAAAGAAACAAAAGCAAAAAGGAACTATTGGGACTTCATCAAGACAAGAAGCTTTCGCACAGCAAAGGATACCATCAACAAAACTAAAAGACAACCTACACAGTGGGAGAAGATATTTGCAAATGACGTATCAGATAAAGGGCTAGTTTCCAGGATCTACGAAGAACTTCTTAAACTCGACACCAGAGAAACAAATAATCCGATCATGAAATGGGCAAAAGACGTGAAGAGAGATCTCACAGAGGAAGTCATACGCATGGCCAACATGCACATGAGAAAATGCTCTGCATCACTTGCCATCAGGGAAATACAAATCAAAACCTCAATGACATACCACCTCACACCAGTGAGAATGTGGAAAATAAACAAGGCAGGAGACCACAAATGTTGGAGAGGATGCGGAGAAAAGGGAACCCTCTTACCCTGTTGGTGGGAATGTGAACTGGTGCAGCCACTCTGGAAAACTGTGTGGAGGATCCTAGAAGAGTTACAGATAGACCTGGTCTACGACCCAGCAATTGCACTGCTGGGGATTGACCCCAGAGTTTCAGATGCATTGAAACGGCGGGACACCTGCACCCCGATGTTTCCAGCAGCAATGTCCACAATAGCCAAACTGTGGAAGGAGCCTCGGTTTCCATCGAAAGATGAATGGCTAAAGAAGATAGATGAGGTTCACGTACACAATGGAATATTACTCAGGCATTAGAAACGACAGATACCCAGCATTTGCTTCCACGTGGATGGAAGTGGAGGGTATTACGCTGAGTGAAGTGAGTCAATCGGAGAAGGACAAACAGTGTATGTTCTCATTCGTTTGGGGAATATAAATAATAGTGAAAGGGATTCTAAGGGAAGGGAGGAGAAATGTGTGGGAAATATCAGAACGGGAGACAGAACGTAAAGACTCCTAACTCTGGGAAACGAACAAGGGGTGGTGGAAGGGGAGGAGGGCGGGGGTGGGGTGAGTGGGTGACGGGCACTGACAGGGACACTTCACGGGATGAGCACTGGCATGTGTTATTCTGTATGTTGGTAAATGGAACACCAATAAATAAATAAATTTATTATTAAAAAAATAAATAATAAAATGATAAACATAGTAGGAAGAGCTATACGCCAATAAGTTAGGCAATCTAGAGGAAGCGGACGCATTCCTGGAAGGCCACAGACTACCAAAATTGGAAAGGGGAAGAAATAGAAAACCCGAACGGGCCGAAAACCAGGGAGGAATTTGAAGCAGTCATCAGAAACCTCCCAAGACACGCAAGTCCAGGGCCAGATGGCTTCCCAGGGGAATTCTATCAAACCTTTAAAGAAGAAACCATACCTATTCTACTACATCTGTTTCGAAAGACAGGAAGAGATGGAGTACTTCCAAATTCGTTCTTGAGGCCAGCATCACTTTATTTCTAAAACCAGACCAAGACCCCACCGAAAAGGAGAATTAGAGACCAATATCCCTGATGAACATGGATGCAAAAGTTCTCAACAAGACACTGGCCAATAGGATCCAACAGTACATTAAGAAAACTAACTGTTCACCATGAGCAAATAGGATTCATCCCTGGGACACAAGGCTGGTTCAACACGAAAAAAATATATATATATATGTATATATATATATATATATACATATATATATATATATAAAATAAAAAATCAATGTGATTCATCATATCAGCAACAGACGAAACAAGAACCGCATGATCCTCTCGTTAGACGCAGAGAAAGCATTTAAGAAAACACAGCATCCATTCATGATAAAACTCTTCAGAGTGTAGGGATAGAGGGATCATTCCACAACATCTTCAAAGCCTGGTACGAAAAGCCCACAGCAAATATTCTCAATGCGGAAGCACTGGGAGCCTTTCCCCTAAGATCAGGAACAAGACAGGGAGGTCCACACTCACCACTGCTATTCCACAAGAGTCCTGGAAGTTCTAGCCTCAGCAATCAGACGACGAAGAGACCTTGAAGGCCATCAAATTGGCAAAGAAGCAGTCAAACTCTCCCTCTTCGCCGAATGACATGACAGTCTACGCAGAAAACGCAGAAGCATCCACCCCAAGATTGCTAGAACTCATACGGCAGTTTGGTAGCATGGCAGGATACAAGGTCAATGCCAGAAATCAGTGGCATTTCCATACACTGACAATGAGACTGAAGAAAGGGAAATTAAGGCGCCAATCCCATTGACAACTGCACCCAGAAGCGTAAGATACCTAGGAATAAACCTAACCGAAGAGGCAAAGGAGCTATACCCTAAAAGCTATAGAGCACTTCTGAGAGCTATCGAGGAAGACACAAAGAGATGGAAACGTATTCCATGCTCATGGATTGGCAGAATTAACCTTTTGAAAGTGTCCATGTTACCCAGGGCCATTTACACGTTTAATGCGCTCCCTATCAAAATACCATGGACTCCCTTGAGAGAGTTAGAACAAGTTATTTTAAGATCTGTATGGAATCAGAAAAGACCGCGAATAGCCAGGGGAATTTTAGAAAAGAAAACCATATCTGGGGGCATCACCACAATGCCAGATTTCAGGTTGTACTACAAAGCTGCGGTCATCGAGACAGTGTGGTACTGGCACAAAAACAGACACATGGATCAGTGGAACACAATAGAGAACCCAGAAGTGGCCCCTGAACTTCATGGTCACCTAATATTCGATAAAGGAGGAAAGACTATCCACTGGAAGCAACACAGTCTCTTCAGGAAATGGTGGCCTGGAAAATTGCACATCCACACGCAGAAGAATGAATGAAACTAGACCACTCTCTTCTTGCACCATACACATTTCGAGATAACTCAAAATGGATGAAAGATCTAAATGGGAGACAAGGGTCCATCAAAATCCCAGAGGAGAACACAGGCAACAAACGCCTTTTTGGAAATCGGCCACAGTAACTTCTTGCCAAGATACATCCATGAAGGCCAAAGAAACAAAAGCAAAAAGGAACTATTGGGACTTCATCAAGACAAGAAGCTTTCGCACAGCAAAGGATACCATCAACAAAACTAAAAGACAACCTACACAGTGGGAGAAGATATTTGCAAATGACGTATCAGATAAAGGGCTAGTTTCCAGGATCTACGAAGAACTTCTTAAACTCGACACCAGAGAAACAAATAATCCGATCATGAAATGGGCAAAAGACGTGAAGAGAGATCTCACAGAGGAAGTCATACGCATGGCCAACATGCACATGAGAAAATGCTCTGCATCACTTGCCATCAGGGAAATACAAATCAAAACCTCAATGACATACCACCTCACACCAGTGAGAATGTGGAAAATAAACAAGGCAGGAGACCACAAATGTTGGAGAGGATGCGGAGAAAAGGGAACCCTCTTACCCTGTTGGTGGGAATGTGAACTGGTGCAGCCACTCTGGAAAACTGTGTGGAGGATCCTAGAAGAGTTACAGATAGACCTGGTCTACGACCCAGCAATTGCACTGCTGGGGATTGACCCCAGAGTTTCAGATGCATTGAAACGGCGGGACACCTGCACCCCGATGTTTCCAGCAGCAATGTCCACAATAGCCAAACTGTGGAAGGAGCCTCGGTTTCCATCGAAAGATGAATGGCTAAAGAAGATAGATGAGGTTCACGTACACAATGGAATATTACTCAGGCATTAGAAACGACAGATACCCAACATTTGCTTCCACGTGGATGGAACTGGAGGGTATTACGCTGAGTGAAGTGAGTCAATCGGAGAAGGACAAACAGTGTATGTTCTCATTCGTTTGGGGAATATAAATAATAGTGAAAGGGATTCTAAGGGAAGGGAGGAGAAATGTGTGGGAAATATCAGAACGGGAGACAGAACGTAAAGACTCCTAACTCTGGGAAACGAACAAGGGGTGGTGGAAGGGGAGGAGGGCGGGGGTGGGGTGAGTGGGTGACGGGCACTGACAGGGACACTTCACGGGATGAGCACTGGCATGTGTTATTCTGTATGTTGGTAAATGGAACACCAATAAATAAATAAATTTATTATTAAAAAAATAAATAATAAAATGATAAACATAGTAGGAAGAGCTATACGCCAATAAGTTAGGCAATCTAGAGGAAGCGGACGCATTCCTGGAAGGCCACAGACTACCAAAATTGGAAAGGGGAAGAAATAGAAAACCCGAACGGGCCGAAAACCAGGGAGGAATTTGAAGCAGTCATCAGAAACCTCCCAAGACACGCAAGTCCAGGGCCAGATGGCTTCCCAGGGGAATTCTATCGAACCTTTAAAGAAGAAACCATACCTATTCTACTACATCTGTTTCGAAAGACAGGAAGAGATGGAGTACTTCCAAATTCGTTCTTGAGGCCAGCATCACTTTATTTCTAAAACCAGACCAAGACCCCACCGAAAAGGAGAATTAGAGACCAATATCCCTGATGAACATGGATGCAAAAGTTCTCAACAAGACACTGGCCAATAGGATCCAACAGTACATTAAGAAAACTAACTGTTCACCATGAGCAAATAGGATTCATCCCTGGGACACAAGGCTGGTTCAACACGAAAAAAATATATATATATATGTATATATATATATATATATATACATATATATATATATAAAATAAAAAATCAATGTGATTCATCATATCAGCAACAGACGAAACAAGAACCGCATGATCCTCTCGTTAGACGCAGAGAAAGCATTTAAGAAAACACAGCATCCATTCATGATAAAACTCTTCAGAGTGTAGGGATAGAGGGATCATTCCACAACATCTTCAAAGCCTGGTACGAAAAGCCCACAGCAAATATTCTCAATGCGGAAGCACTGGGAGCCTTTCCCCTAAGATCAGGAACAAGACAGGGAGGTCCACACTCACCACTGCTATTCCACAAGAGTCCTGGAAGTTCTAGCCTCAGCAATCAGACGACGAAGAGACCTTGAAGGCCATCAAATTGGCAAAGAAGCAGTCAAACTCTCCCTCTTCGCCGAATGACATGACAGTCTACGCAGAAAACCCAGAAGCATCCACCCCAAGATTGCTAGAACTCATACGGCAGTTTGGTAGCATGGCAGGATACAAGGTCAATGCCAGAAATCAGTGGCATTTCCATACACTGACAATGAGACTGAAGAAAGGGAAATTAAGGCGCCAATCCCATTGACAACTGCACCCAGAAGCGTAAGATACCTAGGAATAAACCTAACCGAAGAGGCAAAGGAGCTATACCCTAAAAGCTATAGAGCACTTCTGAGAGCTATCGAGGAAGACACAAAGAGATGGAAACGTATTCCATGCTCATGGATTGGCAGAATTAACCTTTTGAAAGTGTCCATGTTACCCAGGGCCATTTACACGTTTAATGCGCTCCCTATCAAAATACCATGGACTCCCTTGAGAGAGTTAGAACAAGTTATTTTAAGATCTGTATGGAATCAGAAAAGACCGCGAATAGCCAGGGGAATTTTAGAAAAGAAAACCATATCTGGGGGCATCACCACAATGCCAGATTTCAGGTTGTACTACAAAGCTGCGGTCATCGAGACAGTGTGGTACTGGCACAAAAACAGACACATGGATCAGTGGAACACAATAGAGAACCCAGAAGTGGCCCCTGAACTTCATGGTCACCTAATATTCGATAAAGGAGGAAAGACTATCCACTGGAAGCAACACAGTCTCTTCAGGAAATGGTGGCCTGGAAAATTGCACATCCACACGCAGAAGAATGAATGAAACTAGACCACTCTCTTCTTGCACCATACACATTTCGAGATAACTCAAAATGGATGAAAGATCTAAATGGGAGACAAGGGTCCATCAAAATCCCAGAGGAGAACACAGGCAACAAACGCCTTTTTGGAAATCGGCCACAGTAACTTCTTGCCAAGATACATCCATGAAGGCCAAAGAAACAAAAGCAAAAAGGAACTATTGGGACTTCATCAAGACAAGAAGCTTTCGCACAGCAAAGGATACCATCAACAAAACTAAAAGACAACCTACACAGTGGGAGAAGATATTTGCAAATGACGTATCAGATAAAGGGCTAGTTTCCAGGATCTACGAAGAACTTCTTAAACTCGACACCAGAGAAACAAATAATCCGATCATGAAATGGGCAAAAGACGTGAAGAGAGATCTCACAGAGGAAGTCATACGCATGGCCAACATGCACATGAGAAAATGCTCTGCATCACTTGCCATCAGGGAAATACAAATCAAAACCTCAATGACATACCACCTCACACCAGTGAGAATGTGGAAAATAAACAAGGCAGGAGACCACAAATGTTGGAGAGGATGCGGAGAAAAGGGAACCCTCTTACCCTGTTGGTGGGAATGTGAACTGGTGCAGCCACTCTGGAAAACTGTGTGGAGGATCCTAGAAGAGTTACAGATAGACCTGGTCTACGACCCAGCAATTGCACTGCTGGGGATTGACCCCAGAGTTTCAGATGCATTGAAACGGCGGGACACCTGCACCCCGATGTTTCCAGCAGCAATGTCCACAATAGCCAAACTGTGGAAGGAGCCTCGGTTTCCATCGAAAGATGAATGGCTAAAGAAGATAGATGAGGTTCACGTACACAATGGAATATTACTCAGGCATTAGAAACGACAGATACCCAGCATTTGCTTCCACGTGGATGGAAGTGGAGGGTATTACGCTGAGTGAAGTGAGTCAATCGGAGAAGGACAAACAGTGTATGTTCTCATTCGTTTGGGGAATATAAATAATAGTGAAAGGGATTCTAAGGGAAGGGAGGAGAAATGTGTGGGAAATATCAGAACGGGAGACAGAACGTAAAGACTCCTAACTCTGGGAAACGAACAAGGGGTGGTGGAAGGGGAGGAGGGCGGGGGTGGGGTGAGTGGGTGACGGGCACTGACAGGGACACTTCACGGGATGAGCACTGGCATGTGTTATTCTGTATGTTGGTAAATGGAACACCAATAAATAAATAAATTTATTATTAAAAAAATAAATAATAAAATGATAAACATAGTAGGAAGAGCTATACGCCAATAAGTTAGGCAATCTAGAGGAAGCGGACGCATTCCTGGAAGGCCACAGACTACCAAAATTGGAAAGGGGAAGAAATAGAAAACCCGAACGGGCCGAAAACCAGGGAGGAATTTGAAGCAGTCATCAGAAACCTCCCAAGACACGCAAGTCCAGGGCCAGATGGCTTCCCAGGGGAATTCTATCGAACCTTTAAAGAAGAAACCATACCTATTCTACTACATCTGTTTCGAAAGACAGGAAGAGATGGAGTACTTCCAAATTCGTTCTTGAGGCCAGCATCACTTTATTTCTAAAACCAGACCAAGACCCCACCGAAAAGGAGAATTAGAGACCAATATCCCTGATGAACATGGATGCAAAAGTTCTCAACAAGACACTGGCCAATAGGATCCAACAGTACATTAAGAAAACTAACTGTTCACCATGAGCAAATAGGATTCATCCCTGGGACACAAGGCTGGTTCAACACGAAAAAAAATATATATATATATGTATATATATATATATATATACATATATATATATAAAATAAAAAATCAATGTGATTCATCATATCAGCAACAGACGAAACAAGAACCGCATGATCCTCTCGTTAGACGCAGAGAAAGCATTTAAGAAAACACAGCATCCATTCATGATAAAACTCTTCAGAGTGTAGGGATAGAGGGATCATTCCACAACATCTTCAAAGCCTGGTACGAAAAGCCCACAGCAAATATTCTCAATGCGGAAGCACTGGGAGCCTTTCCCCTAAGATCAGGAACAAGACAGGGAGGTCCACACTCACCACTGCTATTCCACAAGAGTCCTGGAAGTTCTAGCCTCAGCAATCAGACGACGAAGAGACCTTGAAGGCCATCAAATTGGCAAAGAAGCAGTCAAACTCTCCCTCTTCGCCGAATGACATGACAGTCTACGCAGAAAACCCAGAAGCATCCACCCCAAGATTGCTAGAACTCATACGGCAGTTTGGTAGCA
This sequence comes from Canis lupus baileyi, assembly GCF_048164855.1. NCBI lineage: Eukaryota > Metazoa > Chordata > Mammalia > Carnivora > Canidae > Canis > Canis lupus. The sequence continues at coordinate 920,906 of NW_027326471.1, forward strand.
TGGCAGGATACAAGGTCAATGCCAGAAATCAGTGGCATTTCCATACACTGACAATGAGACTGAAGAAAGGGAAATTAAGGCGCCAATCCCATTGACAACTGCACCCAGAAGCGTAAGATACCTAGGAATAAACCTAACCGAAGAGGCAAAGGAGTTATACCCTAAAAGCTATAGAGCACTTCTGAGAGCTATCGAGGAAGACACAAAGAGATGGAAACGTATTCCATGCTCATGGATTGGCAGAATTAACCTTTTGAAAGTGTCCATGTTACCCAGGGCCATTTACACGTTTAATGCGCTCCCTATCAAAATACCATGGACTCCCTTGAGAGAGTTAGAACAAGTTATTTTAAGATCTGTATGGAATCAGAAAAGACCGCGAATAGCCAGGGGAATTTTAGAAAAGAAAACCATATCTGGGGGCATCACCACAATGCCAGATTTCAGGTTGTACTACAAAGCTGCGGTCATCGAGACAGTGTGGTACTGGCACAAAAACAGACACATGGATCAGTGGAACACAATAGAGAACCCAGAAGTGGCCCCTGAACTTCATGGTCACCTAATATTCGATAAAGGAGGAAAGACTATCCACTGGAAGCAACACAGTCTCTTCAGGAAATGGTGGCCTGGAAAATTGCACATCCACACGCAGAAGAATGAATGAAACTAGACCACTCTCTTCTTGCACCATACACATTTCGAGATAACTCAAAATGGATGAAAGATCTAAATGGGAGACAAGGGTCCATCAAAATCCCAGAGGAGAACACAGGCAACAAACGCCTTTTTGGAAATCGGCCACAGTAACTTCTTGCCAAGATACATCCATGAAGGCCAAAGAAACAAAAGCAAAAAGGAACTATTGGGACTTCATCAAGACAAGAAGCTTTCGCACAGCAAAGGATACCATCAACAAAACTAAAAGACAACCTACACAGTGGGAGAAGATATTTGCAAATGACGTATCAGATAAAGGGCTAGTTTCCAGGATCTACGAAGAACTTCTTAAACTCGACACCAGAGAAACAAATAATCCGATCATGAAATGGGCAAAAGACGTGAAGAGAGATCTCACAGAGGAAGTCATACGCATGGCCAACATGCACATGAGAAAATGCTCTGCATCACTTGCCATCAGGGAAATACAAATCAAAACCTCAATGACATACCACCTCACACCAGTGAGAATGTGGAAAATAAACAAGGCAGGAGACCACAAATGTTGGAGAGGATGCGGAGAAAAGGGAACCCTCTTACCCTGTTGGTGGGAATGTGAACTGGTGCAGCCACTCTGGAAAACTGTGTGGAGGATCCTAGAAGAGTTACAGATAGACCTGGTCTACGACCCAGCAATTGCACTGCTGGGGATTGACCCCAGAGTTTCAGATGCATTGAAACGGCGGGACACCTGCACCCCGATGTTTCCAGCAGCAATGTCCACAATAGCCAAACTGTGGAAGGAGCCTCGGTTTCCATCGAAAGATGAATGGCTAAAGAAGATAGATGAGGTTCACGTACACAATGGAATATTACTCAGGCATTAGAAACGACAGATACCCAGCATTTGCTTCCACGTGGATGGAAGTGGAGGGTATTACGCTGAGTGAAGTGAGTCAATCGGAGAAGGACAAACAGTGTATGTTCTCATTCGTTTGGGGAATATAAATAATAGTGAAAGGGATTCTAAGGGAAGGGAGGAGAAATGTGTGGGAAATATCAGAACGGGAGACAGAACGTAAAGACTCCTAACTCTGGGAAACGAACAAGGGGTGGTGGAAGGGGAGGAGGGCGGGGGTGGGGTGAGTGGGTGACGGGCACTGACAGGGACACTTCACGGGATGAGCACTGGCATGTGTTATTCTGTATGTTGGTAAATGGAACACCAATAAATAAATAAATTTATTATTAAAAAAATAAATAATAAAATGGTAAACATAGTAGGAAGAGCTATACGCCAATAAGTTAGGCAATCTAGAGGAAGCGGACGCATTCCTGGAAGGCCACAGACTACCAAAATTGGAAAGGGGAAGAAATAGAAAACCCGAACGGGCCGAAAACCAGGGAGGAATTTGAAGCAGTCATCAGAAACCTCCCAAGACACGCAAGTCCAGGGCCAGATGGCTTCCCAGGGGAATTCTATCAAACCTTTAAAGAAGAAACCATACCTATTCTACTACATCTGTTTCGAAAGACAGGAAGAGATGGAGTACTTCCAAATTCGTTCTTGAGGCCAGCATCACTTTATTTCTAAAACCAGACCAAGACCCCACCGAAAAGGAGAATTAGAGACCAATATCCCTGATGAACATGGATGCAAAAGTTCTCAACAAGACACTGGCCAATAGGATCCAACAGTACATTAAGAAAACTAACTGTTCACCATGAGCAAATAGGATTCATCCCTGGGACACAAGGCTGGTTCAACACGAAAAAAAATATATATATATGTATATATATATATATATATATATACATATATATATATATAAAATAAAAAATCAATGTGATTCATCATATCAGCAACAGACGAAACAAGAACCGCATGATCCTCTCGTTAGACGCAGAGAAAGCATTTAAGAAAACACAGCATCCATTCATGATAAAACTCTTCAGAGTGTAGGGATAGAGGGATCATTCCACAACATCTTCAAAGCCTGGTACGAAAAGCCCACAGCAAATATTCTCAATGCGGAAGCACTGGGAGCCTTTCCCCTAAGATCAGGAACAAGACAGGGAGGTCCACACTCACCACTGCTATTCCACAAGAGTCCTGGAAGTTCTAGCCTCAGCAATCAGACGACGAAGAGACCTTGAAGGCCATCAAATTGGCAAAGAAGCAGTCAAACTCTCCCTCTTCGCCGAATGACATGACAGTCTACGCAGAAAACCCAGAAGCATCCACCCCAAGATTGCTAGAACTCATACGGCAGTTTGGTAGCATGGCAGGATACAAGGTCAATGCCAGAAATCAGTGGCATTTCCATACACTGACAATGAGACTGAAGAAAGGGAAATTAAGGCGCCAATCCCATTGACAACTGCACCCAGAAGCGTAAGATACCTAGGAATAAACCTAACCGAAGAGGCAAAGGAGCTATACCCTAAAAGCTATAGAGCACTTCTGAGAGCTATCGAGGAAGACACAAAGAGATGGAAACGTATTCCATGCTCATGGATTGGCAGAATTAACCTTTTGAAAGTGTCCATGTTACCCAGGGCCATTTACACGTTTAATGCGCTCCCTATCAAAATACCATGGACTCCCTTGAGAGAGTTAGAACAAGTTATTTTAAGATCTGTATGGAATCAGAAAAGACCGCGAATAGCCAGGGGAATTTTAGAAAAGAAAACCATATCTGGGGGCATCACCACAATGCCAGATTTCAGGTTGTACTACAAAGCTGCGGTCATCGAGACAGTGTGGTACTGGCACAAAAACAGACACATGGATCAGTGGAACACAATAGAGAACCCAGAAGTGGCCCCTGAACTTCATGGTCACCTAATATTCGATAAAGGAGGAAAGACTATCCACTGGAAGCAACACAGTCTCTTCAGGAAATGGTGGCCTGGAAAATTGCACATCCACACGCAGAAGAATGAATGAAACTAGACCACTCTCTTCTTGCACCATACACATTTCGAGATAACTCAAAATGGATGAAAGATCTAAATGGGAGACAAGGGTCCATCAAAATCCCAGAGGAGAACACAGGCAACAAACGCCTTTTTGGAAATCGGCCACAGTAACTTCTTGCCAAGATACATCCATGAAGGCCAAAGAAACAAAAGCAAAAAGGAACTATTGGGACTTCATCAAGACAAGAAGCTTTCGCACAGCAAAGGATACCATCAACAAAACTAAAAGACAACCTACACAGTGGGAGAAGATATTTGCAAATGACGTATCAGATAAAGGGCTAGTTTCCAGGATCTACGAAGAACTTCTTAAACTCGACACCAGAGAAACAAATAATCCGATCATGAAATGGGCAAAAGACGTGAAGAGAGATCTCACAGAGGAAGTCATACGCATGGCCAACATGCACATGAGAAAATGCTCTGCATCACTTGCCATCAGGGAAATACAAATCAAAACCTCAATGACATACCACCTCACACCAGTGAGAATGTGGAAAATAAACAAGGCAGGAGACCACAAATGTTGGAGAGGATGCGGAGAAAAGGGAACCCTCTTACCCTGTTGGTGGGAATGTGAACTGGTGCAGCCACTCTGGAAAACTGTGTGGAGGATCCTAGAAGAGTTACAGATAGACCTGGTCTACGACCCAGCAATTGCACTGCTGGGGATTGACCCCAGAGTTTCAGATGCATTGAAACGGCGGGACACCTGCACCCCGATGTTTCCAGCAGCAATGTCCACAATAGCCAAACTGTGGAAGGAGCCTCGGTTTCCATCGAAAGATGAATGGCTAAAGAAGATAGATGAGGTTCACGTACACAATGGAATATTACTCAGGCATTAGAAACGACAGATACCCAGCATTTGCTTCCACGTGGATGGAAGTGGAGGGTATTACGCTGAGTGAAGTGAGTCAATCGGAGAAGGACAAACAGTGTATGTTCTCATTCGTTTGGGGAATATAAATAATAGTGAAAGGGATTCTAAGGGAAGGGAGGAGAAATGTGTGGGAAATATCAGAACGGGAGACAGAACGTAAAGACTCCTAACTCTGGGAAACGAACAAGGGGTGGTGGAAGGGGAGGAGGGCGGGGGTGGGGTGAGTGGGTGACGGGCACTGACAGGGACACTTCACGGGATGAGCACTGGCATGTGTTATTCTGTATGTTGGTAAATGGAACACCAATCAATAAATAAATTTATTATTAAAAAAATAAATAATAAAATGGTAAACATAGTAGGAAGAGCTATACGCCAATAAGTTAGGCAATCTAGAGGAAGCGGACGCATTCCTGGAAGGCCACAGACTACCAAAATTGGAAAGGGGAAGAAATAGAAAACCCGAACGGGCCGAAAACCAGGGAGGAATTTGAAGCAGTCATCAGAAACCTCCCAAGACACGCAAGTCCAGGGCCAGATGGCTTCCCAGGGGAATTCTATCAAACCTTTAAAGAAGAAACCATACCTATTCTACTACATCTGTTTCGAAAGACAGGAAGAGATGGAGTACTTCCAAATTCGTTCTTGAGGCCAGCATCACTTTATTTCTAAAACCAGACCAAGACCCCACCGAAAAGGAGAATTAGAGACCAATATCCCTGATGAACATGGATGCAAAAGTTCTCAACAAGACACTGGCCAATAGGATCCAACAGTACATTAAGAAAACTAACTGTTCACCATGAGCAAATAGGATTCATCCCTGGGACACAAGGCTGGTTCAACACGAAAAAAAAAAAAATATATATATATATATATATATATATATATATATATATATATATATATAAAATAAAAAATCAATGTGATTCATCATATCAGCAACAGACGAAACAAGAACCGCATGATCCTCTCGTTAGACGCAGAGAAAGCATTTAAGAAAACACAGCATCCATTCATGATAAAACTCTTCAGAGTGTAGGGATAGAGGGATCATTCCACAACATCTTCAAAGCCTGGTACGAAAAGCCCACAGCAAATATTCTCAATGCGGAAGCACTGGGAGCCTTTCCCCTAAGATCAGGAACAAGACAGGGAGGTCCACACTCACCACTGCTATTCCACAAGAGTCCTGGAAGTTCTAGCCTCAGCAATCAGACGTCGAAGAGACCTTGAAGGCCATCAAATTGGCAAAGAAGCAGTCAAACTCTCCCTCTTCGCCGAATGACATGACAGTCTACCCAGAAAACCCAGAAGCATCCACCCCAAGAATGCTAGAACTCATACGGCAGTTTGGTAGCATGGCAGGATACAAGGTCAATGCCAGAAATCAGTGGCATTTCCATACACTGACAATGAGACTGAAGAAAGGGAAATTAAGGCGCCAATCCCATTGACAACTGCACCCAGAAGCGTAAGATACCTAGGAATAAACCTAACCGAAGAGGCAAAGGAGCTATACCCTAAAAGCTATAGAGCACTTCTGAGAGCTATCGAGGAAGACACAAAGAGATGGAAACGTATTCCATGCTCATGGATTGGCAGAATTAACCTTTTGAAAGTGTCCATGTTACCCAGGGCCATTTACACGTTTAATGCGCTCCCTATCAAAATACCATGGACTCCCTTGAGAGAGTTAGAACAAGTTATTTTAAGATCTGTATGGAATCAGAAAAGACCGCGAATAGCCAGGGGAATTTTAGAAAAGAAAACCATATCTGGGGGAATCACCACAATGCCAGATTTCAGGTTGTACTACAAAGCTGCGGTCATCGAGACAGTGTGGTACTGGCACAAAAACAGACACATGGATCAGTGGAACACAATAGAGAACCCAGAAGTGGCCCCTGAACTTCATGGTCACCTAATATTCGATAAAGGAGGAAAGACTATCCACTGGAAGCAACACAGTCTCTTCAGGAAATGGTGGCCTGGAAAATTGCACATCCACACGCAGAAGAATGAATGAAACTAGACCACTCTCTTCTTGCACCATACACATTTCGAGATAACTCAAAATGGATGAAAGATCTAAATGGGAGACAAGGGTCCATCAAAATCCCAGAGGAGAACACAGGCAACAAACGCCTTTTTGGAAATCGGCCACAGTAACTTCTTGCCAAGATACATCCATGAAGGCCAAAGAAACAAAAGCAAAAAGGAACTATTGGGACTTCATCAAGACAAGAAGCTTTCGCACAGCAAAGGATACCATCAACAAAACTAAAAGACAACCTACACAGTGGGAGAAGATATTTGCAAATGACGTATCAGATAAAGGGCTAGTTTCCAGGATCTACGAAGAACTTCTTAAACTCGACACCAGAGAAACAAATAATCCGATCATGAAATGGGCAAAAGACGTGAAGAGAGATCTCACAGAGGAAGTCATACGCATGGCCAACATGCACATGAGAAAATGCTCTGCATCACTTGCCATCAGGGAAATACAAATCAAAACCTCAATGACATACCACCTCACACCAGTGAGAATGTGGAAAATAAACAAGGCAGGAGACCACAAATGTTGGAGAGGATGCGGAGAAAAGGGAACCCTCTTACCCTGTTGGTGGGAATGTGAACTGGTGCAGCCACTCTGGAAAACTGTGTGGAGGATCCTAGAAGAGTTACAGATAGACCTGGTCTACGACCCAGCAATTGCACTGCTGGGGATTGACCCCAGAGTTTCAGATGCATTGAAACGGCGGGACACCTGCACCCCGATGTTTCCAGCAGCAATGTCCACAATAGCCAAACTGTGGAAGGAGCCTCGGTTTCCATCGAAAGATGAATGGCTAAAGAAGATAGATGAGGTTCACGTACACAATGGAATATTACTCAGGCATTAGAAACGACAGATACCCAGCATTTGCTTCCACGTGGATGGAAGTGGAGGGTATTACGCTGAGTGAAGTGAGTCAATCGGAGAAGGACAAACAGTGTATGTTCTCATTCGTTTGGGGAATATAAATAATAGTGAAAGGGATTCTAAGGGAAGGGAGGAGAAATGTGTGGGAAATATCAGAACGGGAGACAGAACGTAAAGACTCCTAACTCTGGGAAACGAACAAGGGGTGGTGGAAGGGGAGGAGGGCGGGGGTGGGGTGAGTGGGTGACGGGCACTGACAGGGACACTTCACGGGATGAGCACTGGCATGTGTTATTCTGTATGTTGGTAAATGGAACACCAATAAATAAATAAATTTATTATTAAAAAAATAAATAATAAAATGGTAAACATAGTAGGAAGAGCTATACGCCAATAAGTTAGGCAATCTAGAGGAAGCGGACGCATTCCTGGAAGGCCACAGACTACCAAAATTGGAAAGGGGAAGAAATAGAAAACCCGAACGGGCCGAAAACCAGGGAGGAATTTGAAGCAGTCATCAGAAACCTCCCAAGACACGCAAGTCCAGAGCCAGATGGCTTCCCAGGGGAGTTCTATCAAACCTTTAAAGAAGAAACCATACCTATTCTACTACATCTGTTTCGAAAGACAGGAAGAGATGGAGTACTTCCAAATTCGTTCTTGAGGCCAGCATCACTTTATTTCTAAAACCAGACCAAGACCCCACCGAAAAGGACAATTAGAGACCAATATCCCTGATGAACATGGATGCAAAAGTTCTCAACAAGACACTGGCCAATAGGATCCAACAGTACATTAAGAAATCTAACTGTTGGGGATCCCTGGGTGGCTCAGCGGTTTGGTGCCTGCCTTCGGTCCAGGCATGAACCTGGAGTCCCGGGATCGAGTCCCACATCAGGCTCCCTGCATGGAGCCTGCGCCTCCCTCTGTGTGTGTCTGTCATGAATAAATAAATAAAAATAAAAAAAAAAAAAAAAAAAGAAAACTACTGTTCACCATGAGCAAATAGGATTCATCCCTGGGACACAAGGCTGGTTCAACACGAAAAAATAAATATATATATATATATAAAATAAAAAATCAATGTGATTCATCCTATCAGCAACAGACGAAACAAGAACCGCATGATCCTCTCGTTAGACGCAGAGAAAGCATTTAAGAAAACACAGCATCCATTCATGATAAAACTCTTCAGAGTGTAGGGATAGAGGGATCATTCCACAACATCTTCAAAGCCTGGTACGAAAAGCCCACAGCAAATATTCTCAATGCGGAAGCACTGGGAGCCTTTCCCCTAAGATCAGGAACAAGACAGGGAGGTCCACACTCACCACTGCTATTCCACAAGAGTCCTGGAAGTTCTAGCCTCAGCAATCAGACGTCGAAGAGACCTTGAAGGCCATCAAATTGGCAAAGAAGCAGTCAAACTCTCCCTCTTCGCCGAATGACATGACAGTCTACGCAGAAAACGCAGAAGCATCCACCCCAAGATTGCTAGAACTCATACGGCAGTTTGGTAGCATGGCAGGATACAAGGTCAATGCCAGAAATCAGTGGCATTTCCATACACTGACAATGAGACTGAAGAAAGGGAAATTAAGGCGCCAATCCCATTGACAACTGCACCCAGAAGCGTAAGATACCTAGGAATAAACCTAACCGAAGAGGCAAAGGAGCTATACCCTAAAAGCTATAGAGCACTTCTGAGAGCTATCGAGGAAGACACAAAGAGATGGAAACGTATTCCATGCTCATGGATTGGCAGAATTAACCTTTTGAAAGTGTCCATGTTACCCAGGGCCATTTACACGTTTAATGCGCTCCCTATCAAAATACCATGGACTCCCTTGAGAGAGTTAGAACAAGTTATTTTAAGATCTGTATGGAATCAGAAAAGACCGCGAATAGCCAGGGGAATTTTAGAAAAGAAAACCATATCTGGGGGAATCACCACAATGCCAGATTTCAGGTGGTACTACAAAGCTGCGGTCATCGAGACAGTGTGGTACTGGCACAAAAACAGACACATGGATCAGTGGAACACAATAGAGAACCCAGAAGTGGCCCCTGAACTTCATGGTCACCTAATATTCGATAAAGGAGGAAAGACTATCCACTGGAAGCAACACAGTCTCTTCAGGAAATGGTGGCCTGGAAAATTGCACATCCACACACAGAAGAATGAATGAAACTAGACCACTCTCTTCTTGCACCATACACATTTCGAGATAACTCAAAATGGATGAAAGATCTAAATGGGAGACAAGGGTCCATCAAAATCCCAGAGGAGAACACAGGCAACAAACGCCTTTTTGGAAATCGGCCACAGTAACTTCTTGCCAAGATACATCCATGAAGGCCAAAGAAACAAAAGCAAAAAGGAACTATTGGGACTTCATCAAGACAAGAAGCTTTCGCACAGCAAAGGATACCATCAACAAAACTAAAAGACAACCTACACAGTGGGAGAAGATATTTGCAAATGACGTATCAGATAAAGGGCTAGTTTCCAGGATCTACGAAGAACTTCTTAAACTCGACACCAGAGAAACAAATAATCCGATCATGAAATGGGCAAAAGACGTGAAGAGAGATCTCACAGAGGAAGTCATACGCATGGCCAACATGCACATGAGAAAATGCTCTGCATCACTTGCCATCAGGGAAATACAAATCAAAACCTCAATGACATACCACCTCACACCAGTGAGAATGTGGAAAATAAACAAGGCAGGAGACCACAAATGTTGGAGAGGATGCGGAGAAAAGGGAACCCTCTTACCCTGTTGGTGGGAATGTGAACTGGTGCAGCCACTCTGGAAAACTGTGTGGAGGATCCTAGAAGAGTTACAGATAGACCTGGTCTACGACCCAGCAATTGCACTGCTGGGGATTGACCCCAGAGTTTCAGATGCATTGAAACGGCGGGACACCTGCACCCCGATGTTTCCAGCAGCAATGTCCACAATAGCCAAACTGTGGAAGGAGCCTCGGTTTCCATCGAAAGATGAATGGCTAAAGAAGATAGATGAGGTTCACGTACACAATGGAATATTACTCAGGCATTAGAAACGACAGATACCCAGCATTTGCTTCCACGTGGATGGAAGTGGAGGGTATTACGCTGAGTGAAGTGAGTCAATCGGAGAAGGACAAACAGTGTATGTTCTCATTCGTTTGGGGAATATAAATAATAGTGAAAGGGATTCTAAGGGAAGGGAGGAGAAATGTGTGGGAAATATCAGAACGGGAGACAGAACGTAAAGACTCCTAACTCTGGGAAACGAACAAGGGGTGGTGGAAGGGGAGGAGGGCGGGGGTGGGGTGAGTGGGTGACGGGCACTGACAGGGACACTTCACGGGATGAGCACTGGCATGTGTTATTCTGTATGTTGGTAAATGGAACACCAATAAATAAATAAATTTATTATTAAAAAAATAAATAATAAAATGGTAAACATAGTAGGAAGAGCTATACGCCAATAAGTTAGGCAATCTAGAGGAAGCGGACGCATTCCTGGAAGGCCACAGACTACCAAAATTGGAAAGGGGAAGAAATAGAAAACCCGAACGGGCCGAAAACCAGGGAGGAATTTGAAGCAGTCATCAGAAACCTCCCAAGACACGCAAGTCCAGGGCCAGATGGCTTCCCAGGGGAATTCTATCAAACCTTTAAAGAAGAAACCATACCTATTCTACTACATCTGTTTCGAAAGACAGGAAGAGATGGAGTACTTCCAAATTCGTTCTTGAGGCCAGCATCACTTTATTTCTAAAACCAGACCAAGACCCCACCAAAAAGGAGAATTAGAGACCAATATCCCTGATGAACATGGATGCAAAAGTTCTCAACAAGACACTGGCCAATAGGATCCAACAGTACATTAAGAAAACTAACTGTTCACCATGAGCAAATAGGATTCATCCCTGGGACACAAGGCTGGTTCAACACGAAAAAATAAATATATATATATATAAAATAAAAAATCAATGTGATTCATCCTATCAGCAACAGACGAAACAAGAACCGCATGATCCTCTCGTTAGACGCAGAGAAAGCATTTAAGAAAACACAGCATCCATTCATGATAAAACTCTTCAGAGTGTAGGGATAGAGGGATCATTCCACAACATCTTCAAAGCCTGGTACGAAAAGCCCACAGCAAATATTCTCAATGCGGAAGCACTGGGAGCCTTTCCCCTAAGATCAGGAACAAGACAGGGAGGTCCACACTCACCACTGCTATTCCACAAGAGTCCTGGAAGTTCTAGCCTCAGCAATCAGACGTCGAAGAGACCTTGAAGGCCATCAAATTGGCAAAGAAGCAGTCAAACTCTCCCTCTTCGCCGAATGACATGACAGTCTACGCAGAAAACGCAGAAGCATCCACCCCAAGATTGCTAGAACTCATACGGCAGTTTGGTAGCATGGCAGGATACAAGGTCAATGCCAGAAATCAGTGGCATTTCCATACACTGACAATGAGACTGAAGAAAGGGAAATTAAGGCGCCAATCCCATTGACAACTGCACCCAGAAGCGTAAGATACCTAGGAATAAACCTAACCGAAGAGGCAAAGGAGCTATACCCTAAAAGCTATAGAGCACTTCTGAGAGCTATCGAGGAAGACACAAAGAGATGGAAACGTATTCCATGCTCATGGATTGGCAGAATTAACCTTTTGAAAGTGTCCATGTTACCCAGGGCCATTTACACGTTTAATGCGCTCCCTATCAAAATACCATGGACTCCCTTGAGAGAGTTAGAACAAGTTATTTTAAGATCTGTATGGAATCAGAAAAGACCGCGAATAGCCAGGGGAATTTTAGAAAAGAAAACCATATCTGGGGGAATCACCACAATGCCAGATTTCAGGTGGTACTACAAAGCTGCGGTCATCGAGACAGTGTGGTACTGGCACAAAAACAGACACATGGATCAGTGGAACACAATAGAGAACCCAGAAGTGGCCCCTGAACTTCATGGTCACCTAATATTCGATAAAGGAGGAAAGACTATCCACTGGAAGCAACACAGTCTCTTCAGGAAATGGTGGCCTGGAAAATTGCACATCCACACGCAGAAGAATGAATGAAACTAGACCACTCTCTTCTTGCACCATACACATTTCGAGATAACTCAAAATGGATGAAAGATCTAAATGGGAGACAAGGGTCCATCAAAATCCCAGAGGAGAACACAGGCAACAAACGCCTTTTTGGAAATCGGCCACAGTAACTTCTTGCCAAGATACATCCATGAAGGCCAAAGAAACAAAAGCAAAAAGGAACTATTGGGACTTCATCAAGACAAGAAGCTTTCGCACAGCAAAGGATACCATCAACAAAACTAAAAGACAACCTACACAGTGGGAGAAGATATTTGCAAATGACGTATCAGATAAAGGGCTAGTTTCCAGGATCTACGAAGAACTTCTTAAACTCGACACCAGAGAAACAAATAATCCGATCATGAAATGGGCAAAAGACGTGAAGAGAGATCTCACAGAGGAAGTCATACGCATGGCCAACATGCACATGAGAAAATGCTCTGCATCACTTGCCATCAGGGAAATACAAATCAAAACCTCAATGACATACCACCTCACACCAGTGAGAATGTGGAAAATAAACAAGGCAGGAGACCACAAATGTTGGAGAGGATGCGGAGAAAAGGGAACCCTCTTACCCTGTTGGTGGGAATGTGAACTGGTGCAGCCACTCTGGAAAACTGTGTGGAGGATCCTAGAAGAGTTACAGATAGACCTGGTCTACGACCCAGCAATTGCACTGCTGGGGATTGACCCCAGAGTTTCAGATGCATTGAAACGGCGGGACACCTGCACCCCGATGTTTCCAGCAGCAATGTCCACAATAGCCAAACTGTGGAAGGAGCCTCGGTTTCCATCGAAAGATGAATGGCTAAAGAAGATAGATGAGGTTCACGTACACAATGGAATATTACTCAGGCATTAGAAACGACAGATACCCAGCATTTGCTTCCACGTGGATGGAAGTGGAGGGTATTACGCTGAGTGAAGTGAGTCAATCGGAGAAGGACAAACAGTGTATGTTCTCATTCGTTTGGGGAATATAAATAATAGTGAAAGGGATTCTAAGGGAAGGGAGGAGAAATGTGTGGGAAATATCAGAACGGGAGACAGAACGTAAAGACTCCTAACTCTGGGAAACGAACAAGGGGTGGTGGAAGGGGAGGAGGGCGGGGGTGGGGTGAGTGGGTGACGGGCACTGACAGGGACACTTCACGGGATGAGCACTGGCATGTGTTATTCTGTATGTTGGTAAATGGAACACCAATAAATAAATAAATTTATTATTAAAAAAATAAATAATAAAATGGTAAACATAGTAGGAAGAGCTATACGCCAATAAGTTAGGCAATCTAGAGGAAGCGGACGCATTCCTGGAAGGCCACAGACTACCAAAATTGGAAAGGGGAAGAAATAGAAAACCCGAACGGGCCGAAAACCAGGGAGGAATTTGAAGCGTCATCAGAAACCTCCCAAGACACGCAAGTCCAGGGCCAGATGGCTTCCCAGGGGAATTCTATCGAACCTTTAAAGAAGAAACCATACCTATTCTACTACATCTGTTTCGAAAGACAGGAAGAGATGGAGTACTTCCAAATTCGTTCTTGAGGCCAGCATCACTTTATTTCTAAAACCAGACCAAGACCCCACCGAAAAGGAGAATTAGAGACCAATATCCCTGATGAACATGGATGCAAAAGTTCTCAACAAGACACTGGCCAATAGGATCCAACAGTACATTAAGAAAACTAACTGTTCACCATGAGCAAATAGGATTCATCCCTGGGACACAAGGCTGGTTCAACACGAAAAAAAAAATATATATATGTATATATATATATATATATATATATACATATATATATATATATAAAATAAAAAATCAATGTGATTCATCCTATCAGCAACAGACGAAACAAGAACCGCATGATCCTCTCGTTAGACGCAGAGAAAGCATTTAAGAAAACACAGCATCCATTCATGATAAAACTCTTCAGAGTGTAGGGATAGAGGGATCATTCCACAACATCTTCAAAGCCTGGTACGAAAAGCCCACAGCAAATATTCTCAATGCGGAAGCACTGGGAGCCTTTCCCCTAAGATCAGGAACAAGACAGGGAGGTCCACACTCACCACTGCTATTCCACAAGAGTCCTGGAAGTTCTAGCCTCAGCAATCAGACGTCGAAGAGACCTTGAAGGCCATCAAATTGGCAAAGAAGCAGTCAAACTCTCCCTCTTCGCCGAATGACATGACAGTCTACGCAGAAAACGCAGAAGCATCCACCCCAAGATTGCTAGAACTCATACGGCAGTTTGGTAGCATGGCAGGATACAAGGTCAATGCCAGAAATCAGTGGCATTTCCATACACTGACAATGAGACTGAAGAAAGGGAAATTAAGGCGCCAATCCCATTGACAACTGCACCCAGAAGCGTAAGATACCTAGGAATAAACCTAACCGAAGAGGCAAAGGAGCTATACCCTAAAAGCTATAGAGCACTTCTGAGAGCTATCGAGGAAGACACAAAGAGATGGAAACGTATTCCATGCTCATGGATTGGCAGAATTAACCTTTTGAAAGTGTCCATGTTACCCAGGGCCATTTACACGTTTAATGCGCTCCCTATCAAAATACCATGGACTCCCTTGAGAGAGTTAGAACAAGTTATTTTAAGATCTGTATGGAATCAGAAAAGACCGCGAATAGCCAGGGGAATTTTAGAAAAGAAAACCATATCTGGGGGAATCACCACAATGCCAGATTTCAGGTGGTACTACAAAGCTGCGGTCATCGAGACAGTGTGGTACTGGCACAAAAACAGACACATGGATCAGTGGAACACAATAGAGAACCCAGAAGTGGCCCCTGAACTTCATGGTCACCTAATATTCGATAAAGGAGGAAAGACTATCCACTGGAAGCAACACAGTCTCTTCAGGAAATGGTGGCCTGGAAAATTGCACATCCACACGCAGAAGAATGAATGAAACTAGACCACTCTCTTCTTGCACCATACACATTTCGAGATAACTCAAAATGGATGAAAGATCTAAATGGGAGACAAGGGTCCATCAAAATCCCAGAGGAGAACACAGGCAACAAACGCCTTTTTGGAAATCGGCCACAGTAACTTCTTGCCAAGATACATCCATGAAGGCCAAAGAAACAAAAGCAAAAAGGAACTATTGGGACTTCATCAAGACAAGAAGCTTTCGCACAGCAAAGGATACCATCAACAAAACTAAAAGACAACCTACACAGTGGGAGAAGATATTTGCAAATGACGTATCAGATAAAGGGCTAGTTTCCAGGATCTACGAAGAACTTCTTAAACTCGACACCAGAGAAACAAATAATCCGATCATGAAATGGGCAAAAGACGTGAAGAGAGATCTCACAGAGGAAGTCATACGCATGGCCAACATGCACATGAGAAAATGCTCTGCATCACTTGCCATCAGGGAAATACAAATCAAAACCTCAATGACATACCACCTCACACCAGTGAGAATGTGGAAAATAAACAAGGCAGGAGACCACAAATGTTGGAGAGGATGCGGAGAAAAGGGAACCCTCTTACCCTGTTGGTGGGAATGTGAACTGGTGCAGCCACTCTGGAAAACTGTGTGGAGGATCCTAGAAGAGTTACAGATAGACCTGGTCTACGACCCAGCAATTGCACTGCTGGGGATTGACCCCAGAGTTTCAGATGCATTGAAACGGCGGGACACCTGCACCCCGATGTTTCCAGCAGCAATGTCCACAATAGCCAAACTGTGGAAGGAGCCTCGGTTTCCATCGAAAGATGAATGGCTAAAGAAGATAGATGAGGTTCACGTACACAATGGAATATTACTCAGGCATTAGAAACGACAGATACCCAGCATTTGCTTCCACGTGGATGGAAGTGGAGGGTATTACGCTGAGTGAAGTGAGTCAATCGGAGAAGGACAAACAGTGTATGTTCTCATTCGTTTGGGGAATATAAATAATAGTGAAAGGGATTCTAAGGGAAGGGAGGAGAAATGTGTGGGAAATATCAGAACGGGAGACAGAACGTAAAGACTCCTAACTCTGGGAAACGAACAAGGGGTGGTGGAAGGGGAGGAGGGCGGGGGTGGGGTGAGTGGGTGACGGGCACTGACAGGGACACTTCACGGGATGAGCACTGGCATGTGTTATTCTGTATGTTGGTAAATGGAACACCAATCAATAAATAAATTTATTATTAAAAAAATAAATAATAAAATGGTAAACATAGTAGGAAGAGCTATACGCCAATAAGTTAGGCAATCTAGAGGAAGCGGACGCATTCCTGGAAGGCCACAGACTACCAAAATTGGAAAGGGGAAGAAATAGAAAACCCGAACGGGCCGAAAACCAGGGAGGAATTTGAAGCAGTCATCAGAAACCTCCCAAGACACGCAAGTCCAGAGCCAGATGGCTTCCCAGGGGAATTCTATCAAACCTTTAAAGAAGAAACCATACCTATTCTACTACATCTGTTTCGAAAGACAGGAAGAGATGGAGTACTTCCAAATTCGTTCTTGAGGCCAGCATCACTTTATTTCTAAAACCAGACCAAGACCCCACCGAAAAGGAGAATTAGAGACCAATATCCCTGATGAACATGGATGCAAAAGTTCTCAACAAGACACTGGCCAATAGGATCCAACAGTACATTAAGAAAACTAACTGTTGGGGATCCCTGGGTGGCTCAGCGGTTTGGTGCCTGCCTTCGGTCCAGGCATGATCCTGGAGTCCCGGGATCGAGTCCCACATCAGGCTCCCTGCATGGAGCCTGCGCCTCCCTCTGTGTGTGTCTGTCATGAATAAATAAATAAAAAAAAAAAAAATAAAAAAATAAAAAAAAAAAAAAAAGAAAACTAACTGTTCACCATGAGCAAATAGGATTCATCCCTGGGACACAAGGCTGGTTCAACACGAAAAAATAAATATATATATATATATAAAATAAAAAATCAATGTGATTCATCCTATCAGCAACAGACGAAACAAGAACCGCATGATCCTCTCGTTAGACGCAGAGAAAGCATTTAAGAAAACACAGCATCCATTCATGATAAAACTCTTCAGAGTGTAGGGATAGAGGGATCATTCCACAACATCTTCAAAGCCTGGTACGAAAAGCCCACAGCAAATATTCTCAATGCGGAAGCACTGGGAGCCTTTCCCCTAAGATCAGGAACAAGACAGGGAGGTCCACACTCACCACTGCTATTCCACAAGAGTCCTGGAAGTTCTAGCCTCAGCAATCAGACGTCGAAGAGACCTTGAAGGCCATCAAATTGGCAAAGAAGCAGTCAAACTCTCCCTCTTCGCCGAATGACATGACAGTCTACGCAGAAAACGCAGAAGCATCCACCCCAAGATTGCTAGAACTCATACGGCAGTTTGGTAGCATGGCAGGATACAAGGTCAATGCCAGAAATCAGTGGCATTTCCATACACTGACAATGAGACTGAAGAAAGGGAAATTAAGGCGCCAATCCCATTGACAACTGCACCCAGAAGCGTAAGATACCTAGGAATAAACCTAACCGAAGAGGCAAAGGAGCTATACCCTAAAAGCTATAGAGCACTTCTGAGAGCTATCGAGGAAGACACAAAGAGATGGAAACGTATTCCATGCTCATGGATTGGCAGAATTAACCTTTTGAAAGTGTCCATGTTACCCAGGGCCATTTACACGTTTAATGCGCTCCCTATCAAAATACCATGGACTCCCTTGAGAGAGTTAGAACAAGTTATTTTAAGATCTGTATGGAATCAGAAAAGACCGCGAATAGCCAGGGGAATTTTAGAAAAGAAAACCATATCTGGGGGAATCACCACAATGCCAGATTTCAGGTGGTACTACAAAGCTGCGGTCATCGAGACAGTGTGGTACTGGCACAAAAACAGACACATGGATCAGTGGAACACAATAGAGAACCCAGAAGTGGCCCCTGAACTTCATGGTCACCTAATATTCGATAAAGGAGGAAAGACTATCCACTGGAAGCAACACAGTCTCTTCAGGAAATGGTGGCCTGGAAAATTGCACATCCACACGCAGAAGAATGAATGAAACTAGACCACTCTCTTCTTGCACCATACACATTTCGAGATAACTCAAAATGGATGAAAGATCTAAATGGGAGACAAGGGTCCATCAAAATCCCAGAGGAGAACACAGGCAACAAACGCCTTTTTGGAAATCGGCCACAGTAACTTCTTGCCAAGATACATCCATGAAGGCCAAAGAAACAAAAGCAAAAAGGAACTATTGGGACTTCATCAAGACAAGAAGCTTTCGCACAGCAAAGGATACCATCAACAAAACTAAAAGACAACCTACACAGTGGGAGAAGATATTTGCAAATGACGTATCAGATAAAGGGCTAGTTTCCAGGATCTACGAAGAACTTCTTAAACTCGACGCCCGAGAAACAAATAATCCGATCATGAAATGGGCAAAAGACGTGAAGAGAGATCTCACAGAGGAAGTCATACGCATGGCCAACATGCACATGAGAAAATGCTCTGCATCACTTGCCATCAGGGAAATACAAATCAAAACCTCAATGACATACCACCTCACACCAGTGAGAATGTGGAAAATAAACAAGGCAGGAGACCACAAATGTTGGAGAGGATGCGGAGAAAAGGGAACCCTCTTACCCTGTTGGTGGGAATGTGAACTGGTGCAGCCACTCTGGAAAACTGTGTGGAGGATCCTAGAAGAGTTACAGATAGACCTGGTCTACGACCCAGCAATTGCACTGCTGGGGATTGACCCCAGAGTTTCAGATGCATTGAAACGGCGGGACACCTGCACCCCGATGTTTCCAGCAGCAATGTCCACAATAGCCAAACTGTGGAAGGAGCCTCGGTTTCCATCGAAAGATGAATGGCTAAAGAAGATAGATGAGGTTCACGTACACAATGGAATATTACTCAGGCATTAGAAACGACAGATACCCAGCATTTGCTTCCACGTGGATGGAACTGGAGGGTATTACGCTGAGTGAAGTGAGTCAATCGGAGAAGGACAAACAGTGTATGTTCTCATTCGTTTGGGGAATATAAATAATAGTGAAAGGGATTCTAAGGGAAGGGAGGAGAAATGTGTGGGAAATATCAGAACGGGAGACAGAACGTAAAGACTCCTAACTCTGGGAAACGAACAAGGGGTGGTGGAAGGGGAGGAGGGCGGGGGTGGGGTGAGTGGGTGACGGGCACTGACAGGGACACTTCACGGGATGAGCACTGGCATGTGTTATTCTGTATGTTGGTAAATGGAACACCAATAAATAAATAAATTTATTATTAAAAAAATAAATAATAAAATGATAAACATAGTAGGAAGAGCTATACGCCAATAAGTTAGGCAATCTAGAGGAAGCGGACGCATTCCTGGAAGGCCACAGACTACCAAAATTGGAAAGGGGAAGAAATAGAAAACCCGAACGGGCCGAAAACCAGGGAGGAATTTGAAGCAGTCATCAGAAACCTCCCAAGACACGCAAGTCCAGGGCCAGATGGCTTCCCAGGGGAATTCTATCAAACCTTTAAAGAAGAAACCATACCTATTCTACTACATCTGTTTCGAAAGACAGGAAGAGATGGAGTACTTCCAAATTCGTTCTTGAGGCCAGCATCACTTTATTTCTAAAACCAGACCAAGACCCCACCGAAAAGGAGAATTAGAGACCAATATCCCTGATGAACATGGATGCAAAAGTTCTCAACAAGACACTGGCCAATAGGATCCAACAGTACATTAAGAAAACTAACTGTTCACCATGAGCAAATAGGATTCATCCCTGGGACACAAGGCTGGTTCAACACGAAAAAATAAATATATATATATATAAAATAAAAAATCAATGTGATTCATCCTATCAGCAACAGACGAAACAAGAACCGCATGATCCTCTCGTTAGACGCAGAGAAAGCATTTAAGAAAACACAGCATCCATTCATGATAAAACTCTTCAGAGTGTAGGGATAGAGGGATCATTCCACAACATCTTCAAAGCCTGGTACGAAAAGCCCACAGCAAATATTCTCAATGCGGAAGCACTGGGAGCCTTTCCCCTAAGATCAGGAACAAGACAGGGAGGTCCACACTCACCACTGCTATTCCACAAGAGTCCTGGAAGTTCTAGCCTCAGCAATCAGACGTCGAAGAGACCTTGAAGGCCATCAAATTGGCAAAGAAGCAGTCAAACTCTCCCTCTTCGCCGAATGACATGACAGTCTACGCAGAAAACGCAGAAGCATCCACCCCAAGATTGCTAGAACTCATACGGCAGTTTGGTAGCATGGCAGGATACAAGGTCAATGCCAGAAATCAGTGGCATTTCCATACACTGACAATGAGACTGAAGAAAGGGAAATTAAGGCGCCAATCCCATTGACAACTGCACCCAGAAGCGTAAGATACCTAGGAATAAACCTAACCGAAGAGGCAAAGGAGCTATACCCTAAAAGCTATAGAGCACTTCTGAGAGCTATCGAGGAAGACACAAAGAGATGGAAACGTATTCCATGCTCATGGATTGGCAGAATTAACCTTTTGAAAGTGTCCATGTTACCCAGGGCCATTTACACGTTTAATGCGCTCCCTATCAAAATACCATGGACTCCCTTGAGAGAGTTAGAACAAGTTATTTTAAGATCTGTATGGAATCAGAAAAGACCGCGAATAGCCAGGGGAATTTTAGAAAAGAAAACCATATCTGGGGGAATCACCACAATGCCAGATTTCAGGTGGTACTACAAAGCTGCGGTCATCGAGACAGTGTGGTACTGGCACAAAAACAGACACATGGATCAGTGGAACACAATAGAGAACCCAGAAGTGGCCCCTGAACTTCATGGTCACCTAATATTCGATAAAGGAGGAAAGACTATCCACTGGAAGCAACACAGTCTCTTCAGGAAATGGTGGCCTGGAAAATTGCACATCCACACGCAGAAGAATGAATGAAACTAGACCACTCTCTTCTTGCACCATACACATTTCGAGATAACTCAAAATGGATGAAAGATCTAAATGGGAGACAAGGGTCCATCAAAATCCCAGAGGAGAACACAGGCAACAAACGCCTTTTTGGAAATCGGCCACAGTAACTTCTTGCCAAGATACATCCATGAAGGCCAAAGAAACAAAAGCAAAAAGGAACTATTGGGACTTCATCAAGACAAGAAGCTTTCGCACAGCAAAGGATACCATCAACAAAACTAAAAGACAACCTACACAGTGGGAGAAGATATTTGCAAATGACGTATCAGATAAAGGGCTAGTTTCCAGGATCTACGAAGAACTTCTTAAACTCGACACCAGAGAAACAAATAATCCGATCATGAAATGGGCAAAAGACGTGAAGAGAGATCTCACAGAGGAAGTCATACGCATGGCCAACATGCACATGAGAAAATGCTCTGCATCACTTGCCATCAGGGAAATACAAATCAAAACCTCAATGACATACCACCTCACACCAGTGAGAATGTGGAAAATAAACAAGGCAAGAGACCACAAATGTTGGAGAGGATGCGGAGAAAAGGGAACCCTCTTACCCTGTTGGTGGGAATGTGAACTGGTGCAGCCACTCTGGAAAACTGTGTGGAGGATCCTAGAAGAGTTACAGATAGACCTGGTCTACGACCCAGCAATTGCACTGCTGGGGATTGACCCCAGAGTTTCAGATGCATTGAAACGGCGGGACACCTGCACCCCGATGTTTCCAGCAGCAATGTCCACAATAGCCAAACTGTGGAAGGAGCCTCGGTTTCCATCGAAAGATGAATGGCTAAAGAAGATAGATGAGGTTCACGTACGCAATGGAATATTACTCAGGCATTAGAAACGACAGATACCCAGCATTTGCTTCCACGTGGATGGAAGTGGAGGGTATTACGCTGAGTGAAGTGAGTCAATCGGAGAAGGACAAACAGTGTATGTTCTCATTCGTTTGGGGAATATAAATAATAGTGAAAGGGATTCTAAGGGAAGGGAGGAGAAATGTGTGGGAAATATCAGAACGGGAGACAGAACGTAAAGACTCCTAACTCTGGGAAACGAACAAGGGGTGGTGGAAGGGGAGGAGGGCGGGGGTGGGGTGAGTGGGTGACGGGCACTGACAGGGACACTTCACGGGATGAGCACTGGCATGTGTTATTCTGTATGTTGGTAAATGGAACACCAATAAATAAATAAATTTATTATTAAAAAAATAAATAATAAAATGATAAACATAGTAGGAAGAGCTATACGCCAATAAGTTAGGCAATCTAGAGGAAGCGGACGCATTCCTGGAAGGCCACAGACTACCAAAATTGGAAAGGGGAAGAAATAGAAAACCCGAACGGGCCGAAAACCAGGGAGGAATTTGAAGCAGTCATCAGAAACCTCCCAAGACACGCAAGTCCAGGGCCAGATGGCTTCCCAGGGGAATTCTATCGAACCTTTAAAGAAGAAACCATACCTATTCTACTACATCTGTTTCGAAAGACAGGAAGAGATGGAGTACTTCCAAATTCGTTCTTGAGGCCAGCATCACTTTATTTCTAAAACCAGACCAAGACCCCACCGAAAAGGAGAATTAGAGACCAATATCCCTGATGAACATGGATGCAAAAGTTCTCAACAAGACACTGGCCAATAGGATCCAACAGTACATTAAGAAAACTAACTGTTCACCATGAGCAAATAGGATTCATCCCTGGGACACAAGGCTGGTTCAACACGAAAAAAAATATATATATATGTATATATATATATATATATATATACATATATATATATATATAAAATAAAAAATCAATGTGATTCATCCTATCAGCAACAGACGAAACAAGAACCGCATGATCCTCTCGTTAGACGCAGAGAAAGCATTTAAGAAAACACAGCATCCATTCATGATAAAACTCTTCAGAGTGTAGGGATAGAGGGATCATTCCACAACATCTTCAAAGCCTGGTACGAAAAGCCCACAGCAAATATTCTCAATGCGGAAGCACTGGGAGCCTTTCCCCTAAGATCAGGAACAAGACAGGGAGGTCCACACTCACCACTGCTATTCCACAAGAGTCCTGGAAGTTCTAGCCTCAGCAATCAGACGTCGAAGAGACCTTGAAGGCCATCAAATTGGCAAAGAAGCAGTCAAACTCTCCCTCTTCGCCGAATGACATGACAGTCTACGCAGAAAACCCAGAAGCATCCACCCCAAGATTGCTAGAACTCATACGGCAGTTTGGTAGCATGGCAGGATACAAGGTCAATGCCAGAAATCAGTGGCATTTCCATACACTGACAATGAGACTGAAGAAAGGGAAATTAAGGCGCCAATCCCATTGACAACTGCACCCAGAAGCGTAAGATACCTAGGAATAAACCTAACCGAAGAGGCAAAGGAGCTATACCCTAAAAGCTATAGAGCACTTCTGAGAGCTATCGAGGAAGACACAAAGAGATGGAAACGTATTCCATGCTCATGGATTGGCAGAATTAATCTTTTGAAAGTGTCCATGTTACCCAGGGCCATTTACACGTTTAATGCGCTCCCTATCAAAATACCATGGACTCCCTTGAGAGAGTTAGAACAAGTTATTTTAAGATCTGTATGGAATCAGAAAAGACCGCGAATAGCCAGGGGAATTTTAGAAAAGAAAACCATATCTGGGGGAATCACCACAATGCCAGATTTCAGGTGGTACTACAAAGCTGCGGTCATCGAGACAGTGTGGTACTGGCACAAAAACAGACACATGGATCAGTGGAACACAATAGAGAACCCAGAAGTGGCCCCTGAACTTCATGGTCACCTAATATTCGATAAAGGAGGAAAGACTATCCACTGGAAGCAACACAGTCTCTTCAGGAAATGGTGGCCTGGAAAATTGCACATCCACACGCAGAAGAATGAATGAAACTAGACCACTCTCTTCTTGCACCATACACATTTCGAGATAACTCAAAATGGATGAAAGATCTAAATGGGAGACAAGGGTCCATCAAAATCCCAGAGGAGAACACAGGCAACAAACGCCTTTTTGGAAATCGGCCACAGTAACTTCTTGCCAAGATACATCCATGAAGGCCAAAGAAACAAAAGCAAAAAGGAACTATTGGGACTTCATCAAGACAAGAAGCTTTCGCACAGCAAAGGATACCATCAACAAAACTAAAAGACAACCTACACAGTGGGAGAAGATATTTGCAAATGACGTATCAGATAAAGGGCTAGTTTCCAGGATCTACGAAGAACTTCTTAAACTCGACGCCCGAGAAACAAATAATCCGATCATGAAATGGGCAAAAGACGTGAAGAGAGATCTCACAGAGGAAGTCATACGCATGGCCAACATGCACATGAGAAAATGCTCTGCATCACTTGCCATCAGGGAAATACAAATCAAAACCTCAATGACATACCACCTCACACCAGTGAGAATGTGGAAAATAAACAAGGCAGGAGACCACAAATGTTGGAGAGGATGCGGAGAAAAGGGAACCCTCTTACCCTGTTGGTGGGAATGTGAACTGGTGCAGCCACTCTGGAAAACTGTGTGGAGGATCCTAGAAGAGTTACAGATAGACCTGGTCTACGACCCAGCAATTGCACTGCTGGGGATTGACCCCAGAGTTTCAGATGCATTGAAACGGCGGGACACCTGCACCCCGATGTTTCCAGCAGCAATGTCCACAATAGCCAAACTGTGGAAGGAGCCTCGGTTTCCATCGAAAGATGAATGGCTAAAGAAGATAGATGAGGTTCACGTACACAATGGAATATTACTCAGGCATTAGAAACGACAGATACCCAGCATTTGCTTCCACGTGGATGGAAGTGGAGGGTATTACGCTGAGTGAAGTGAGTCAATCGGAGAAGGACAAACAGTGTATGTTCTCATTCGTTTGGGGAATATAAATAATAGTGAAAGGGATTCTAAGGGAAGGGAGGAGAAATGTGTGGGAAATATCAGAACGGGAGACAGAACGTAAAGACTCCTAACTCTGGGAAACGAACAAGGGGTGGTGGAAGGGGAGGAGGGCGGGGGTGGGGTGAGTGGGTGACGGGCACTGACAGGGACACTTCACGGGATGAGCACTGGCATGTGTTATTCTGTATGTTGGTAAATGGAACACCAATAAATAAATAAATTTATTATTAAAAAAATAAATAATAAAATGATAAACATAGTAGGAAGAGCTATACGCCAATAAGTTAGGCAATCTAGAGGAAGCGGACGCATTCCTGGAAGGCCACAGACTACCAAAATTGGAAAGGGGAAGAAATAGAAAACCCGAACGGGCCGAAAACCAGGGAGGAATTTGAAGCAGTCATCAGAAACCTCCCAAGACACGCAAGTCCAGGGCCAGATGGCTTCCCAGGGGAATTCTATCGAACCTTTAAAGAAGAAACCATACCTATTCTACTACATCTGTTTCGAAAGACAGGAAGAGATGGAGTACTTCCAAATTCGTTCTTGAGGCCAGCATCACTTTATTTCTAAAACCAGACCAAGACCCCACCGAAAAGGAGAATTAGAGACCAATATCCCTGATGAACATGGATGCAAAAGTTCTCAACAAGACACTGGCCAATAGGATCCAACAGTACATTAAGAAAACTAACTGTTCACCATGAGCAAATAGGATTCATCCCTGGGACACAAGGCTGGTTCAACACGAAAAAAAATATATATATTTGTATATATATATATATATATATATATATATATATACATATATATATATAAAATAAAAAATCAATGTGATTCATCATATCAGCAACAGACGAAACAAGAACCGCATGATCCTCTCGTTAGACGCAGAGAAAGCATTTAAGAAAACACAGCATCCATTCATGATAAAACTCTTCAGAGTGTAGGGATAGAGGGATCATTCCACAACATCTTCAAAGCCTGGTACGAAAAGCCCACAGCAAATATTCTCAATGCGGAAGCACTGGGAGCCTTTCCCCTAAGATCAGGAACAAGACAGGGAGGTCCACACTCACCACTGCTATTCCACAAGAGTCCTGGAAGTTCTAGCCTCAGCAATCAGACGACGAAGAGACCTTGAAGGCCATCAAATTGGCAAAGAAGCAGTCAAACTCTCCCTCTTCGCCGAATGACATGACAGTCTACGCAGAAAACCCAGAAGCATCCACCCCAAGATTGCTAGAACTCATACGGCAGTTTGGTAGCATGGCAGGATACAAGGTCAATGCCAGAAATCAGTGGCATTTCCATACACTGACAATGAGACTGAAGAAAGGGAAATTAAGGCGCCAATCCCATTGACAACTGCACCCAGAAGCGTAAGATACCTAGGAATAAACCTAACCGAAGAGGCAAAGGAGCTATACCCTAAAAGCTATAGAGCACTTCTGAGAGCTATCGAGGAAGACACAAAGAGATGGAAACGTATTCCATGCTCATGGATTGGCAGAATTAACCTTTTGAAAGTGTCCATGTTACCCAGGGCCATTTACACGTTTAATGCGCTCCCTATCAAAATACCATGGACTCCCTTGAGAGAGTTAGAACATGTTATTTTAAGATCTGTATGGAATCAGAAAAGACCGCGAATAGCCAGGGGAATTTTAGAAAAGAAAACCATATCTGGGGGCATCACCACAATGCCAGATTTCAGGTTGTACTACAAAGCTGCGGTCATCGAGACAGTGTGGTACTGGCACAAAAACAGACACATGGATCAGTGGAACACAATAGAGAACCCAGAAGTGGCCCCTGAACTTCATGGTCACCTAATATTCGATAAAGGAGGAAAGACTATCCACTGGAAGCAACACAGTCTCTTCAGGAAATGGTGGCCTGGAAAATTGCACATCCACACGCAGAAGAATGAATGAAACTAGACCACTCTCTTCTTGCACCATACACATTTCGAGATAACTCAAAATGGATGAAAGATCTAAATGGGAGACAAGGGTCCATCAAAATCCCAGAGGAGAACACAGGCAACAAACGCCTTTTTGGAAATCGGCCACAGTAACTTCTTGCCAAGATACATCCATGAAGGCCAAAGAAACAAAAGCAAAAAGGAACTATTGGGACTTCATCAAGACAAGAAGCTTTCGCACAGCAAAGGATACCATCAACAAAACTAAAAGACAACCTACACAGTGGGAGAAGATATTTGCAAATGACGTATCAGATAAAGGGCTAGTTTCCAGGATCTACGAAGAACTTCTTAAACTCGACGCCCGAGAAACAAATAATCCGATCATGAAATGGGCAAAAGACGTGAAGAGAGATCTCACAGAGGAAGTCATACGCATGGCCAACATGCACATGAGAAAATGCTCTGCATCACTTGCCATCAGGGAAATACAAATCAAAACCTCAATGACATACCACCTCACACCAGTGAGAATGTGGAAAATAAACAAGGCAGGAGACCACAAATGTTGGAGAGGATGCGGAGAAAAGGGAACCCTCTTACCCTGTTGGTGGGAATGTGAACTGGTGCAGCCACTCTGGAAAACTGTGTGGAGGATCCTAGAAGAGTTACAGATAGACCTGGTCTACGACCCAGCAATTGCACTGCTGGGGATTGACCCCAGAGTTTCAGATGCATTGAAACGGCGGGACACCTGCACCCCGATGTTTCCAGCAGCAATGTCCACAATAGCCAAACTGTGGAAGGAGCCTCGGTTTCCATCGAAAGATGAATGGCTAAAGAAGATAGATGAGGTTCACGTACACAATGGAATATTACTCAGGCATTAGAAACGACAGATACCCAGCATTTGCTTCCACGTGGATGGAAGTGGAGGGTATTACGCTGAGTGAAGTGAGTCAATCGGAGAAGGACAAACAGTGTATGTTCTCATTCGTTTGGGGAATATAAATAATAGTGAAAGGGATTCTAAGGGAAGGGAGGAGAAATGTGTGGGAAATATCAGAACGGGAGACAGAACGTAAAGACTCCTAACTCTGGGAAACGAACAAGGGGTGGTGGAAGGGGAGGAGGGCGGGGGTGGGGTGAGTGGGTGACGGGCACTGACAGGGACACTTCACGGGATGAGCACTGGCATGTGTTATTCTGTATGTTGGTAAATGGAACACCAATAAATAAATAAATTTATTATTAAAAAAATAAATAATAAAATGATAAACATAGTAGGAAGAGCTATACGCCAATAAGTTAGGCAATCTAGAGGAAGCGGACGCATTCCTGGAAGGCCACAGACTACCAAAATTGGAAAGGGGAAGAAATAGAAAACCCGAACGGGCCGAAAACCAGGGAGGAATTTGAAGCAGTCATCAGAAACCTCCCAAGACACGCAAGTCCAGGGCCAGATGGCTTCCCAGGGGAATTCTATCGAACCTTTAAAGAAGAAACCATACCTATTCTACTACATCTGTTTCGAAAGACAGGAAGAGATGGAGTACTTCCAAATTCGTTCTTGAGGCCAGCATCACTTTATTTCTAAAACCAGACCAAGACCCCACCGAAAAGGAGAATTAGAGACCAATATCCCTGATGAACATGGATGCAAAAGTTCTCAACAAGACACTGGCCAATAGGATCCAACAGTACATTAAGAAAACTAACTGTTCACCATGAGCAAATAGGATTCATCCCTGGGACACAAGGCTGGTTCAACACGAAAAAAAAAATATATATATATACATATATATATATATAAAATAAAAAATCAATGTGATTCATCATATCAGCAACAGACGAAACAAGAACCGCATGATCCTCTCGTTAGACGCAGAGAAAGCATTTAAGAAAACACAGCATCCATTCATGATAAAACTCTTCAGAGTGTAGGGATAGAGGGATCATTCCACAACATCTTCAAAGCCTGGTACGAAAAGCCCACAGCAAATATTCTCAATGCGGAAGCACTGGGAGCCTTTCCCCTAAGATCAGGAACAAGACAGGGAGGTCCACACTCACCACTGCTATTCCACAAGAGTCCTGGAAGTTCTAGCCTCAGCAATCAGACGACGAAGAGACCTTGAAGGCCATCAAATTGGCAAAGAAGCAGTCAAACTCTCCCTCTTCGCCGAATGACATGACAGTCTACGCAGAAAACCCAGAAGCATCCACCCCAAGATTGCTAGAACTCATACGGCAGTTTGGTAGCATGGCAGGATACAAGGTCAATGCCAGAAATCAGTGGCATTTCCATACACTGACAATGAGACTGAAGAAAGGGAAATTAAGGCGCCAATCCCATTGACAACTGCACCCAGAAGCGTAAGATACCTAGGAATAAACCTAACCGAAGAGGCAAAGGAGCTATACCCTAAAAGCTATAGAGCACTTCTGAGAGCTATCGAGGAAGACACAAAGAGATGGAAACGTATTCCATGCTCATGGATTGGCAGAATTAACCTTTTGAAAGTGTCCATGTTACCCAGGGCCATTTACACGTTTAATGCGCTCCCTATCAAAATACCATGGACTCCCTTGAGAGAGTTAGAACATGTTATTTTAAGATCTGTATGGAATCAGAAAAGACCGCGAATAGCCAGGGGAATTTTAGAAAAGAAAACCATATCTGGGGGCATCACCACAATGCCAGATTTCAGGTTGTACTACAAAGCTGCGGTCATCGAGACAGTGTGGTACTGGCACAAAAACAGACACATGGATCAGTGGAACACAATAGAGAACCCAGAAGTGGCCCCTGAACTTCATGGTCACCTAATATTCGATAAAGGAGGAAAGACTATCCACTGGAAGCAACACAGTCTCTTCAGGAAATGGTGGCCTGGAAAATTGCACATCCACACGCAGAAGAATGAATGAAACTAGACCACTCTCTTCTTGCACCATACACATTTCGAGATAACTCAAAATGGATGAAAGATCTAAATGGGAGACAAGGGTCCATCAAAATCCCAGAGGAGAACACAGGCAACAAACGCCTTTTTGGAAATCGGCCACAGTAACTTCTTGCCAAGATACATCCATGAAGGCCAAAGAAACAAAAGCAAAAAGGAACTATTGGGACTTCATCAAGACAAGAAGCTTTCGCACAGCAAAGGATACCATCAACAAAACTAAAAGACAACCTACACAGTGGGAGAAGATATTTGCAAATGACGTATCAGATAAAGGGCTAGTTTCCAGGATCTACGAAGAACTTCTTAAACTCGACGCCCGAGAAACAAATAATCCGATCATGAAATGGGCAAAAGACGTGAAGAGAGATCTCACAGAGGAAGTCATACGCATGGCCAACATGCACATGAGAAAATGCTCTGCATCACTTGCCATCAGGGAAATACAAATCAAAACCTCAATGACATACCACCTCACACCAGTGAGAATGTGGAAAATAAACAAGGCAGGAGACCACAAATGTTGGAGAGGATGCGGAGAAAAGGGAACCCTCTTACCCTGTTGGTGGGAATGTGAACTGGTGCAGCCACTCTGGAAAACTGTGTGGAGGATCCTAGAAGAGTTACAGATAGACCTGGTCTACGACCCAGCAATTGCACTGCTGGGGATTGACCCCAGAGTTTCAGATGCATTGAAACGGCGGGACACCTGCACCCCGATGTTTCCAGCAGCAATGTCCACAATAGCCAAACTGTGGAAGGAGCCTCGGTTTCCATCGAAAGATGAATGGCTAAAGAAGATAGATGAGGTTCACGTACGCAATGGAATATTACTCAGGCATTAGAAACGACAGATACCCAGCATTTGCTTCCACGTGGATGGAAGTGGAGGGTATTACGCTGAGTGAAGTGAGTCAATCGGAGAAGGACAAACAGTGTATGTTCTCATTCGTTTGGGGAATATAAATAATAGTGAAAGGGATTCTAAGGGAAGGGAGGAGAAATGTGTGGGAAATATCAGAACGGGAGACAGAACGTAAAGACTCCTAACTCTGGGAAACGAACAAGGGGTGGTGGAAGGGGAGGAGGGCGGGGGTGGGGTGAGTGGGTGACGGGCACTGACAGGGACACTTCACGGGATGAGCACTGGCATGTGTTATTCTGTATGTTGGTAAATGGAACACCAATAAATAAATAAATTTATTATTAAAAAATAAATAATAAAATGATAAACATAGTAGGAAGAGCTATACGCCAATAAGTTAGGCAATCTAGAGGAAGCGGACGCATTCCTGGAAGGCCACAGACTACCAAAATTGGAAAGGGGAAGAAATAGAAAACCCGAACGGGCCGAAAACCAGGGAGGAATTTGAAGCAGTCATCAGAAACCTCCCAAGACACGCAAGTCCAGGGCCAGATGGCTTCCCAGGGGAATTCTATCGAACCTTTAAAGAAGAAACCATACCTATTCTACTACATCTGTTTCGAAAGACAGGAAGAGATGGAGTACTTCCAAATTCGTTCTTGAGGCCAGCATCACTTTATTTCTAAAACCAGACCAAGACCCCACCGAAAAGGAGAATTAGAGACCAATATCCCTGATGAACATGGATGCAAAAGTTCTCAACAAGACACTGGCCAATAGGATCCAACAGTACATTAAGAAAACTAACTGTTCACCATGAGCAAATAGGATTCATCCCTGGGACACAAGGCTGGTTCAACACGAAAAAATAAATATATATGTATATATATGTATATATATATATATATATACATATATATACATATAAAATAAAAAATCAATGTGATTCATCATATCAGCAACAGACGAAACAAGAACCGCATGATCCTCTCGTTAGACGCAGAGAAAGCATTTAAGAAAACACAGCATCCATTCATGATAAAACTCTTCAGAGTGTAGGGATAGAGGGATCATTCCACAACATCTTCAAAGCCTGGTACGAAAAGCCCACAGCAAATATTCTCAATGCGGAAGCACTGGGAGCCTTTCCCCTAAGATCAGGAACAAGACAGGGAGGTCCACACTCACCACTGCTATTCCACAAGAGTCCTGGAAGTTCTAGCCTCAGCAATCAGACGTCGAAGAGACCTTGAAGGCCATCAAATTGGCAAAGAAGCAGTCAAACTCTCCCTCTTCGCCGAATGACATGACAGTCTACGCAGAAAACCCAGAAGCATCCACCCCAAGATTGCTAGAACTCATACGGCAGTTTGGTAGCATGGCAGGATACAAGGTCAATGCCAGAAATCAGTGGCATTTCCATACACTGACAATGAGACTGAAGAAAGGGAAATTAAGGCGCCAATCCCATTGACAACTGCACCCAGAAGCGTAAGATACCTAGGAATAAACCTAACCGAAGAGGCAAAGGAGCTATACCCTAAAAGCTATAGAGCACTTCTGAGAGCTATCGAGGAAGACACAAAGAGATGGAAACGTATTCCATGCTCATGGATTGGCAGAATTAACCTTTTGAAAGTGTCCATGTTACCCAGGGCCATTTACACGTTTAATGCGCTCCCTATCAAAATACCATGGACTCCCTTGAGAGAGTTAGAACAAGTTATTTTAAGATCTGTATGGAATCAGAAAAGACCGCGAATAGCCAGGGGAATTTTAGAAAAGAAAACCATATCTGGGGGCATCACCACAATGCCAGATTTCAGGTGGTACTACAAAGCTGCGGTCATCGAGACAGTGTGGTACTGGCACAAAAACAGACACATGGATCAGTGGAACACAATAGAGAACCCAGAAGTGGCCCCTGAACTTCATGGTCACCTAATATTCGATAAAGGAGGAAAGACTATCCACTGGAAGCAACACAGTCTCTTCAGGAAATGGTGGCCTGGAAAATTGCACATCCACACGCAGAAGAATGAATGAAACTAGACCACTCTCTTCTTGCACCATACACATTTCGAGATAACTCAAAATGGATGAAAGATCTAAATGGGAGACAAGGGTCCATCAAAATCCCAGAGGAGAACACAGGCAACAAACGCCTTTTTGGAAATCGGCCACAGTAACTTCTTGCCAAGATACATCCATGAAGGCCAAAGAAACAAAAGCAAAAAGGAACTATTGGGACTTCATCAAGACAAGAAGCTTTCGCACAGCAAAGGATACCATCAACAAAACTAAAAGACAACCTACACAGTGGGAGAAGATATTTGCAAATGACGTATCAGATAAAGGGCTAGTTTCCAGGATCTACGAAGAACTTCTTAAACTCGACACCAGAGAAACAAATAATCCGATCATGAAATGGGCAAAAGACGTGAAGAGAGATCTCACAGAGGAAGTCATACGCATGGCCAACATGCACATGAGAAAATGCTCTGCATCACTTGCCATCAGGGAAATACAAATCAAAACCTCAATGACATACCACCTCACACCAGTGAGAATGTGGAAAATAAACAAGGCAGGAGACCACAAATGTTGGAGAGGATGCGGAGAAAAGGGAACCCTCTTACCCTGTTGGTGGGAATGTGAACTGGTGCAGCCACTCTGGAAAACTGTGTGGAGGATCCTAGAAGAGTTACAGATAGACCTGGTCTACGACCCAGCAATTGCACTGCTGGGGATTGACCCCAGAGTTTCAGATGCATTGAAACGGCGGGACACCTGCACCCCGATGTTTCCAGCAGCAATGTCCACAATAGCCAAACTGTGGAAGGAGCCTCGGTTTCCATCGAAAGATGAATGGCTAAAGAAGATAGATGAGGTTCACGTACACAATGGAATATTACTCAGGCATTAGAAACGACAGATACCCAGCATTTGCTTCCACGTGGATGGAAGTGGAGGGTATTACGCTGAGTGAAGTGAGTCAATCGGAGAAGGACAAACAGTGTATGTTCTCATTCGTTTGGGGAATATAAATAATAGTGAAAGGGATTCTAAGGGAAGGGAGGAGAAATGTGTGGGAAATATCAGAACGGGAGACAGAACGTAAAGACTCCTAACTCTGGGAAACGAACAAGGGGTGGTGGAAGGGGAGGAGGGCGGGGGTGGGGTGAGTGGGTGACGGGCACTGACAGGGACACTTCACGGGATGAGCACTGGCATGTGTTATTCTGTATGTTGGTAAATGGAACACCAATAAATAAATAAATTTATTATTAAAAAAATAAATAATAAAATGATAAACATAGTAGGAAGAGCTATACGCCAATAAGTTAGGCAATCTAGAGGAAGCGGACGCATTCCTGGAAGGCCACAGACTACCAAAATTGGAAAGGGGAAGAAATAGAAAACCCGAACGGGCCGAAAACCAGGGAGGAATTTGAAGCAGTCATCAGAAACCTCCCAAGACACGCAAGTCCAGGGCCAGATGGCTTCCCAGGGGAATTCTATCGAACCTTTAAAGAAGAAACCATACCTATTCTACTACATCTGTTTCGAAAGACAGGAAGAGATGGAGTACTTCCAAATTCGTTCTTGAGGCCAGCATCACTTTATTTCTAAAACCAGACCAAGACCCCACCGAAAAGGAGAATTAGAGACCAATATCCCTGATGAACATGGATGCAAAAGTTCTCAACAAGACACTGGCCAATAGGATCCAACAGTACATTAAGAAAACTAACTGTTCACCATGAGCAAATAGGATTCATCCCTGGGACACAAGGCTGGTTCAACACAAAAAAAAAAATATATATGTATATATATATATATATATATATATACATATATATATATATATAAAATAAAAAATCAATGTGATTCATCATATCAGCAACAGACGAAACAAGAACCGCATGATCCTCTCGTTAGACGCAGAGAAAGCATTTAAGAAAACACAGCATCCATTCATGATAAAACTCTTCAGAGTGTAGGGATAGAGGGATCATTCCACAACATCTTCAAAGCCTGGTACGAAAAGCCCACAGCAAATATTCTCAATGCGGAAGCACTGGGAGCCTTTCCCCTAAGATCAGGAACAAGACAGGGAGGTCCACACTCACCACTGCTATTCCACAAGAGTCCTGGAAGTTCTAGCCTCAGCAATCAGACGTCGAAGAGACCTTGAAGGCCATCAAATTGGCAAAGAAGCAGTCAAACTCTCCCTCTTCGCCGAATGACATGACAGTCTACGCAGAAAACCCAGAAGCATCCACCCCAAGATTGCTAGAACTCATACGGCAGTTTGGTAGCATGGCAGGATACAAGGTCAATGCCAGAAATCAGTGGCATTTCCATACACTGACAATGAGACTGAAGAAAGGGAAATTAAGGCGCCAATCCCATTGACAACTGCACCCAGAAGCGTAAGATACCTAGGAATAAACCTAACCGAAGAGGCAAAGGAGCTATACCCTAAAAGCTATAGAGCACTTCTGAGAGCTATCGAGGAAGACACAAAGAGATGGAAACGTATTCCATGCTCATGGATTGGCAGAATTAACCTTTTGAAAGTGTCCATGTTACCCAGGGCCATTTACACGTTTAATGCGCTCCCTATCAAAATACCATGGACTCCCTTGAGAGAGTTAGAACAAGTTATTTTAAGATCTGTATGGAATCAGAAAAGACCGCGAATAGCCAGGGGAATTTTAGAAAAGAAAACCATATCTGGGGGCATCACCACAATGCCAGATTTCAGGTGGTACTACAAAGCTGCGGTCATCGAGACAGTGTGGTACTGGCACAAAAACAGACACATGGATCAGTGGAACACAATAGAGAACCCAGAAGTGGCCCCTGAACTTCATGGTCACCTAATATTCGATAAAGGAGGAAAGACTATCCACTGGAAGCAACACAGTCTCTTCAGGAAA
Source organism: Canis lupus baileyi (assembly GCF_048164855.1). NCBI lineage: Eukaryota > Metazoa > Chordata > Mammalia > Carnivora > Canidae > Canis > Canis lupus. The sequence continues at coordinate 957,076 of NW_027326471.1, forward strand.
TGGTGGCCTGGAAAATTGCACATCCACACGCAGAAGAATGAATGAAACTAGACCACTCTCTTCTTGCACCATACACATTTCGAGATAACTCAAAATGGATGAAAGATCTAAATGGGAGACAAGGGTCCATCAAAATCCCAGAGGAGAACACAGGCAACAAACGCCTTTTTGGAAATCGGCCACAGTAACTTCTTGCCAAGATACATCCATGAAGGCCAAAGAAACAAAAGCAAAAAGGAACTATTGGGACTTCATCAAGACAAGAAGCTTTCGCACAGCAAAGGATACCATCAACAAAACTAAAAGACAACCTACACAGTGGGAGAAGATATTTGCAAATGACGTATCAGATAAAGGGCTAGTTTCCAGGATCTACGAAGAACTTCTTAAACTCGACGCCCGAGAAACAAATAATCCGATCATGAAATGGGCAAAAGACGTGAAGAGAGATCTCACAGAGGAAGTCATACGCATGGCCAACATGCACATGAGAAAATGCTCTGCATCACTTGCCATCAGGGAAATACAAATCAAAACCTCAATGACATACCACCTCACACCAGTGAGAATGTGGAAAATAAACAAGGCAGGAGACCACAAATGTTGGAGAGGATGCGGAGAAAAGGGAACCCTCTTACCCTGTTGGTGGGAATGTGAACTGGTGCAGCCACTCTGGAAAACTGTGTGGAGGATCCTAGAAGAGTTACAGATAGACCTGGTCTACGACCCAGCAATTGCACTGCTGGGGATTGACCCCAGAGTTTCAGATGCATTGAAACGGCGGGACACCTGCACCCCGATGTTTCCAGCAGCAATGTCCACAATAGCCAAACTGTGGAAGGAGCCTCGGTTTCCATCGAAAGATGAATGGCTAAAGAAGATAGATGAGGTTCACGTACACAATGGAATATTACTCAGGCATTAGAAACGACAGATACCCAGCATTTGCTTCCACGTGGATGGAAGTGGAGGGTATTACGCTGAGTGAAGTGAGTCAATCGGAGAAGGACAAACAGTGTATGTTCTCATTCGTTTGGGGAATATAAATAATAGTGAAAGGGATTCTAAGGGAAGGGAGGAGAAATGTGTGGGAAATATCAGAACGGGAGACAGAACGTAAAGACTCCTAACTCTGGGAAACGAACAAGGGGTGGTGGAAGGGGAGGAGGGCGGGGGTGGGGTGAGTGGGTGACGGGCACTGACAGGGACACTTCACGGGATGAGCACTGGCATGTGTTATTCTGTATGTTGGTAAATGGAACACCAATAAATAAATAAATTTATTATTAAAAAAATAAATAATAAAATGATAAACATAGTAGGAAGAGCTATACGCCAATAAGTTAGGCAATCTAGAGGAAGCGGACGCATTCCTGGAAGGCCACAGACTACCAAAATTGGAAAGGGGAAGAAATAGAAAACCCGAACGGGCCGAAAACCAGGGAGGAATTTGAAGCAGTCATCAGAAACCTCCCAAGACACGCAAGTCCAGGGCCAGATGGCTTCCCAGGGGAATTCTATCGAACCTTTAAAGAAGAAACCATACCTATTCTACTACATCTGTTTCGAAAGACAGGAAGAGATGGAGTACTTCCAAATTCGTTCTTGAGGCCAGCATCACTTTATTTCTAAAACCAGACCAAGACCCCACCGAAAAGGAGAATTAGAGACCAATATCCCTGATGAACATGGATGCAAAAGTTCTCAACAAGACACTGGCCAATAGGATCCAACAGTACATTAAGAAAACTAACTGTTCACCATGAGCAAATAGGATTCATCCCTGGGACACAAGGCTGGTTCAACACGAAAAAATAAATATATATATATATAAAATAAAAAATCAATGTGATTCATCCTATCAGCAACAGACGAAACAAGAACCGCATGATCCTCTCGTTAGACGCAGAGAAAGCATTTAAGAAAACACAGCATCCATTCATGATAAAACTCTTCAGAGTGTAGGGATAGAGGGATCATTCCACAACATCTTCAAAGCCTGGTACGAAAAGCCCACAGCAAATATTCTCAATGCGGAAGCACTGGGAGCCTTTCCCCTAAGATCAGGAACAAGACAGGGAGGTCCACACTCACCACTGCTATTCCACAAGAGTCCTGGAAGTTCTAGCCTCAGCAATCAGACGTCGAAGAGACCTTGAAGGCCATCAAATTGGCAAAGAAGCAGTCAAACTCTCCCTCTTCGCCGAATGACATGACAGTCTACGCAGAAAACCCAGAAGCATCCACCCCAAGATTGCTAGAACTCATACGGCAGTTTGGTAGCATGGCAGGATACAAGGTCAATGCCAGAAATCAGTGGCATTTCCATACACTGACAATGAGACTGAAGAAAGGGAAATTAAGGCGCCAATCCCATTGACAACTGCACCCAGAAGCGTAAGATACCTAGGAATAAACCTAACCGAAGAGGCAAAGGAGCTATACCCTAAAAGCTATAGAGCACTTCTGAGAGCTATCGAGGAAGACACAAAGAGATGGAAACGTATTCCATGCTCATGGATTGGCAGAATTAACCTTTTGAAAGTGTCCATGTTACCCAGGGCCATTTACACGTTTAATGCGCTCCCTATCAAAATACCATGGACTCCCTTGAGAGAGTTAGAACAAGTTATTTTAAGATCTGTATGGAATCAGAAAAGACCGCGAATAGCCAGGGGAATTTTAGAAAAGAAAACCATATCTGGGGGAATCACCACAATGCCAGATTTCAGGTGGTACTACAAAGCTGCGGTCATCGAGACAGTGTGGTACTGGCACAAAAACAGACACATGGATCAGTGGAACACAATAGAGAACCCAGAAGTGGCCCCTGAACTTCATGGTCACCTAATATTCGATAAAGGAGGAAAGACTATCCACTGGAAGCAACACAGTCTCTTCAGGAAATGGTGGCCTGGAAAATTGCACATCCACACGCAGAAGAATGAATGAAACTAGACCACTCTCTTCTTGCACCATACACATTTCGAGATAACTCAAAATGGATGAAAGATCTAAATGGGAGACAAGGGTCCATCAAAATCCCAGAGGAGAACACAGGCAACAAACGCCTTTTTGGAAATCGGCCACAGTAACTTCTTGCCAAGATACATCCATGAAGGCCAAAGAAACAAAAGCAAAAAGGAACTATTGGGACTTCATCAAGACAAGAAGCTTTCGCACAGCAAAGGATACCATCAACAAAACTAAAAGACAACCTACACAGTGGGAGAAGATATTTGCAAATGACGTATCAGATAAAGGGCTAGTTTCCAGGATCTACGAAGAACTTCTTAAACTCGACACCAGAGAAACAAATAATCCGATCATGAAATGGGCAAAAGACGTGAAGAGAGATCTCACAGAGGAAGTCATACGCATGGCCAACATGCACATGAGAAAATGCTCTGCATCACTTGCCATCAGGGAAATACAAATCAAAACCTCAATGACATACCACCTCACACCAGTGAGAATGTGGAAAATAAACAAGGCAGGAGACCACAAATGTTGGAGAGGATGCGGAGAAAAGGGAACCCTCTTACCCTGTTGGTGGGAATGTGAACTGGTGCAGCCACTCTGGAAAACTGTGTGGAGGATCCTAGAAGAGTTACAGATAGACCTGGTCTACGACCCAGCAATTGCACTGCTGGGGATTGACCCCAGAGTTTCAGATGCATTGAAACGGCGGGACACCTGCACCCCGATGTTTCCAGCAGCAATGTCCACAATAGCCAAACTGTGGAAGGAGCCTCGGTTTCCATCGAAAGATGAATGGCTAAAGAAGATAGATGAGGTTCACGTACACAATGGAATATTACTCAGGCATTAGAAACGACAGATACCCAGCATTTGCTTCCACGTGGATGGAAGTGGAGGGTATTACGCTGAGTGAAGTGAGTCAATCGGAGAAGGACAAACAGTGTATGTTCTCATTCGTTTGGGGAATATAAATAATAGTGAAAGGGATTCTAAGGGAAGGGAGGAGAAATGTGTGGGAAATATCAGAACGGGAGACAGAACGTAAAGACTCCTAACTCTGGGAAACGAACAAGGGGTGGTGGAAGGGGAGGAGGGCGGGGGTGGGGTGAGTGGGTGACGGGCACTGACAGGGACACTTCACGGGATGAGCACTGGCATGTGTTATTCTGTATGTTGGTAAATGGAACACCAATAAATAAATAAATTTATTATTAAAAAAATAAATAATAAAATGATAAACATAGTAGGAAGAGCTATACGCCAATAAGTTAGGCAATCTAGAGGAAGCGGACGCATTCCTGGAAGGCCACAGACTACCAAAATTGGAAAGGGGAAGAAATAGAAAACCCGAACGGGCCGAAAACCAGGGAGGAATTTGAAGCAGTCATCAGAAACCTCCCAAGACACGCAAGTCCAGGGCCAGATGGCTTCCCAGGGGAATTCTATCAAACCTTTAAAGAAGAAACCATACCTATTCTACTACATCTGTTTCGAAAGACAGGAAGAGATGGAGTACTTCCAAATTCGTTCTTGAGGCCAGCATCACTTTATTTCTAAAACCAGACCAAGACCCCACCAAAAAGGAGAATTAGAGACCAATATCCCTGATGAACATGGATGCAAAAGTTCTCAACAAGACACTGGCCAATAGGATCCAACAGTACATTAAGAAAACTAACTGTTCACCATGAGCAAATAGGATTCATCCCTGGGACACAAGGCTGGTTCAACACGAAAAAATAAATATATATATATATAAAATAAAAAATCAATGTGATTCATCCTATCAGCAACAGACGAAACAAGAACCGCATGATCCTCTCGTTAGACGCAGAGAAAGCATTTAAGAAAACACAGCATCCATTCATGATAAAACTCTTCAGAGTGTAGGGATAGAGGGATCATTCCACAACATCTTCAAAGCCTGGTACGAAAAGCCCACCGCAAATATTCTCAATGCGGAAGCACTGGGAGCCTTTCCCCTAAGATCAGGAACAAGACAGGGAGGTCCACACTCACCACTGCTATTCCACAAGAGTCCTGGAAGTTCTAGCCTCAGCAATCAGACGTCGAAGAGACCTTGAAGGCCATCAAATTGGCAAAGAAGCAGTCAAACTCTCCCTCTTCGCCGAATGACATGACAGTCTACGCAGAAAACGCAGAAGCATCCACCCCAAGATTGCTAGAACTCATACGGCAGTTTGGTAGCATGGCAGGATACAAGGTCAATGCCAGAAATCAGTGGCATTTCCATACACTGACAATGAGACTGAAGAAAGGGAAATTAAGGCGCCAATCCCATTGACAACTGCACCCAGAAGCGTAAGATACCTAGGAATAAACCTAACTGAAGAGGCAAAGGAGCTATACCCTAAAAGCTATAGAGCACTTCTGAGAGCTATCGAGGAAGACACAAAGAGATGGAAACGTATTCCATGCTCATGGATTGGCAGAATTAACCTTTTGAAAGTGTCCATGTTACCCAGGGCCATTTACACGTTTAATGCGCTCCCTATCAAAATACCATGGACTCCCTTGAGAGAGTTAGAACAAGTTATTTTAAGATCTGTATGGAATCAGAAAAGACCGCGAATAGCCAGGGGAATTTTAGAAAAGAAAACCATATCTGGGGGAATCACCACAATGCCAGATTTCAGGTGGTACTACAAAGCTGCGGTCATCGAGACAGTGTGGTACTGGCACAAAAACAGACACATGGATCAGTGGAACACAATAGAGAACCCAGAAGTGGCCCCTGAACTTCATGGTCACCTAATATTCGATAAAGGAGGAAAGACTATCCACTGGAAGCAACACAGTCTCTTCAGGAAATGGTGGCCTGGAAAATTGCACATCCACACGCAGAAGAATGAATGAAACTAGACCACTCTCTTCTTGCACCATACACATTTCGAGATAACTCAAAATGGATGAAAGATCTAAATGGGAGACAAGGGTCCATCAAAATCCCAGAGGAGAACACAGGCAACAAACGCCTTTTTGGAAATCGGCCACAGTAACTTCTTGCCAAGATACATCCATGAAGGCCAAAGAAACAAAAGCAAAAAGGAACTATTGGGACTTCATCAAGACAAGAAGCTTTCGCACAGCAAAGGATACCATCAACAAAACTAAAAGACAACCTACACAGTGGGAGAAGATATTTGCAAATGACGTATCAGATAAAGGGCTAGTTTCCAGGATCTACGAAGAACTTCTTAAACTCGACACCAGAGAAACAAATAATCCGATCATGAAATGGGCAAAAGACGTGAAGAGAGATCTCACAGAGGAAGTCATACGCATGGCCAACATGCACATGAGAAAATGCTCTGCATCACTTGCCATCAGGGAAATACAAATCAAAACCTCAATGACATACCACCTCACACCAGTGAGAATGTGGAAAATAAACAAGGCAGGAGACCACAAATGTTGGAGAGGATGCGGAGAAAAGGGAACCCTCTTACCCTGTTGGTGGGAATGTGAACTGGTGCAGCCACTCTGGAAAACTGTGTGGAGGATCCTAGAAGAGTTACAGATAGACCTGGTCTACGACCCAGCAATTGCACTGCTGGGGATTGACCCCAGAGTTTCAGATGCATTGAAACGGCGGGACACCTGCACCCCGATGTTTCCAGCAGCAATGTCCACAATAGCCAAACTGTGGAAGGAGCCTCGGTTTCCATCGAAAGATGAATGGCTAAAGAAGATAGATGAGGTTCACGTACACAATGGAATATTACTCAGGCATTAGAAACGACAGATACCCAGCATTTGCTTCCACGTGGATGGAAGTGGAGGGTATTACGCTGAGTGAAGTGAGTCAATCGGAGAAGGACAAACAGTGTATGTTCTCATTCGTTTGGGGAATATAAATAATAGTGAAAGGGATTCTAAGGGAAGGGAGGAGAAATGTGTGGGAAATATCAGAACGGGAGACAGAACGTAAAGACTCCTAACTCTGGGAAACGAACAAGGGGTGGTGGAAGGGGAGGAGGGCGGGGGTGGGGTGAGTGGGTGACGGGCACTGACAGGGACACTTCACGGGATGAGCACTGGCATGTGTTATTCTGTATGTTGGTAAATGGAACACCAATAAATAAATAAATTTATTATTAAAAAAATAAATAATAAAATGATAAACATAGTAGGAAGAGCTATACGCCAATAAGTTAGGCAATCTAGAGGAAGCGGACGCATTCCTGGAAGGCCACAGACTACCAAAATTGGAAAGGGGAAGAAATAGAAAACCCGAACGGGCCGAAAACCAGGGAGGAATTTGAAGCAGTCATCAGAAACCTCCCAAGACACGCAAGTCCAGGGCCAGATGGCTTCCCAGGGGAATTCTATCGAACCTTTAAAGAAGAAACCATACCTATTCTACTACATCTGTTTCGAAAGACAGGAAGAGATGGAGTACTTCCAAATTCGTTCTTGAGGCCAGCATCACTTTATTTCTAAAACCAGACCAAGACCCCACCGAAAAGGAGAATTAGAGACCAATATCCCTGATGAACATGGATGCAAAAGTTCTCAACAAGACACTGGCCAATAGGATCCAACAGTACATTAAGAAAACTAACTGTTCACCATGAGCAAATAGGATTCATCCCTGGGACACAAGGCTGGTTCAACACGAAAAAAAAAATATATATATGTATATATATATATATATATATATACATATATATATATATATAAAATAAAAAATCAATGTGATTCATCATATCAGCAACAGACGAAACAAGAACCGCATGATCCTCTCGTTAGACGCAGAGAAAGCATTTAAGAAAACACAGCATCCATTCATGATAAAACTCTTCAGAGTGTAGGGATAGAGGGATCATTCCACAACATCTTCAAAGCCTGGTACGAAAAGCCCACAGCAAATATTCTCAATGCGGAAGCACTGGGAGCCTTTCCCCTAAGATCAGGAACAAGACAGGGAGGTCCACACTCACCACTGCTATTCCACAAGAGTCCTGGAAGTTCTAGCCTCAGCAATCAGACGTCGAAGAGACCTTGAAGGCCATCAAATTGGCAAAGAAGCAGTCAAACTCTCCCTCTTCGCCGAATGACATGACAGTCTACGCAGAAAACGCAGAAGCATCCACCCCAAGATTGCTAGAACTCATACGGCAGTTTGGTAGCATGGCAGGATACAAGGTCAATGCCAGAAATCAGTGGCATTTCCATACACTGACAATGAGACTGAAGAAAGGGAAATTAAGGCGCCAATCCCATTGACAACTGCACCCAGAAGCGTAAGATACCTAGGAATAAACCTAACCGAAGAGGCAAAGGAGCTATACCCTAAAAGCTATAGAGCACTTCTGAGAGCTATCGAGGAAGACACAAAGAGATGGAAACGTATTCCATGCTCATGGATTGGCAGAATTAACCTTTTGAAAGTGTCCATGTTACCCAGGGCCATTTACACGTTTAATGCGCTCCCTATCAAAATACCATGGACTCCCTTGAGAGAGTTAGAACAAGTTATTTTAAGATCTGTATGGAATCAGAAAAGACCGCGAATAGCCAGGGGAATTTTAGAAAAGAAAACCATATCTGGGGGAATCACCACAATGCCAGATTTCAGGTGGTACTACAAAGCTGCGGTCATCGAGACAGTGTGGTACTGGCACAAAAACAGACACATGGATCAGTGGAACACAATAGAGAACCCAGAAGTGGCCCCTGAACTTCATGGTCACCTAATATTCGATAAAGGAGGAAAGACTATCCACTGGAAGCAACACAGTCTCTTCAGGAAATGGTGGCCTGGAAAATTGCACATCCACACGCAGAAGAATGAATGAAACTAGACCACTCTCTTCTTGCACCATACACATTTCGAGATAACTCAAAATGGATGAAAGATCTAAATGGGAGACAAGGGTCCATCAAAATCCCAGAGGAGAACACAGGCAACAAACGCCTTTTTGGAAATCGGCCACAGTAACTTCTTGCCAAGATACATCCATGAAGGCCAAAGAAACAAAAGCAAAAAGGAACTATTGGGACTTCATCAAGACAAGAAGCTTTCGCACAGCAAAGGATACCATCAACAAAACTAAAAGACAACCTACACAGTGGGAGAAGATATTTGCAAATGACGTATCAGATAAAGGGCTAGTTTCCAGGATCTACGAAGAACTTCTTAAACTCGACACCAGAGAAACAAATAATCCGATCATGAAATGGGCAAAAGACGTGAAGAGAGATCTCACAGAGGAAGTCATACGCATGGCCAACATGCACATGAGAAAATGCTCTGCATCACTTGCCATCAGGGAAATACAAATCAAAACCTCAATGACATACCACCTCACACCAGTGAGAATGTGGAAAATAAACAAGGCAGGAGACCACAAATGTTGGAGAGGATGCGGAGAAAAGGGAACCCTCTTACCCTGTTGGTGGGAATGTGAACTGGTGCAGCCACTCTGGAAAACTGTGTGGAGGATCCTAGAAGAGTTACAGATAGACCTGGTCTACGACCCAGCAATTGCACTGCTGGGGATTGACCCCAGAGTTTCAGATGCATTGAAACGGCGGGACACCTGCACCCCGATGTTTCCAGCAGCAATGTCCACAATAGCCAAACTGTGGAAGGAGCCTCGGTTTCCATCGAAAGATGAATGGCTAAAGAAGATAGATGAGGTTCACGTACACAATGGAATATTACTCAGGCATTAGAAACGACAGATACCCAGCATTTGCTTCCACGTGGATGGAACTGGAGGGTATTACGCTGAGTGAAGTGAGTCAATCGGAGAAGGACAAACAGTGTATGTTCTCATTCGTTTGGGGAATATAAATAATAGTGAAAGGGATTCTAAGGGAAGGGAGGAGAAATGTGTGGGAAATATCAGAACGGGAGACAGAACGTAAAGACTCCTAACTCTGGGAAACGAACAAGGGGTGGTGGAAGGGGAGGAGGGCGGGGGTGGGGTGAGTGGGTGACGGGCACTGACAGGGACACTTCACGGGATGAGCACTGGCATGTGTTATTCTGTATGTTGGTAAATGGAACACCAATAAATAAATAAATTTATTATTAAAAAAATAAATAATAAAATGATAAACATAGTAGGAAGAGCTATACGCCAATAAGTTAGGCAATCTAGAGGAAGCGGACGCATTCCTGGAAGGCCACAGACTACCAAAATTGGAAAGGGGAAGAAATAGAAAACCCGAACGGGCCGAAAACCAGGGAGGAATTTGAAGCAGTCATCAGAAACCTCCCAAGACACGCAAGTCCAGGGCCAGATGGCTTCCCAGGGGAATTCTATCAAACCTTTAAAGAAGAAACCATACCTATTCTACTACATCTGTTTCGAAAGACAGGAAGAGATGGAGTACTTCCAAATTCGTTCTTGAGGCCAGCATCACTTTATTTCTAAAACCAGACCAAGACCCCACCGAAAAGGAGAATTAGAGACCAATATCCCTGATGAACATGGATGCAAAAGTTCTCAACAAGACACTGGCCAATAGGATCCAACAGTACATTAAGAAAACTAACTGTTCACCATGAGCAAATAGGATTCATCCCTGGGACACAAGGCTGGTTCAACACGAAAAAAATATATATATATATGTATATATATATATATATATACATATATATATATATAAAATAAAAAATCAATGTGATTCATCATATCAGCAACAGACGAAACAAGAACCGCATGATCCTCTCGTTAGACGCAGAGAAAGCATTTAAGAAAACACAGCATCCATTCATGATAAAACTCTTCAGAGTGTAGGGATAGAGGGATCATTCCACAACATCTTCAAAGCCTGGTACGAAAAGCCCACAGCAAATATTCTCAATGCGGAAGCACTGGGAGCCTTTCCCCTAAGATCAGGAACAAGACAGGGAGGTCCACACTCACCACTGCTATTCCACAAGAGTCCTGGAAGTTCTAGCCTCAGCAATCAGACGACGAAGAGACCTTGAAGGCCATCAAATTGGCAAAGAAGCAGTCAAACTCTCCCTCTTCGCCGAATGACATGACAGTCTACGCAGAAAACGCAGAAGCATCCACCCCAAGATTGCTAGAACTCATACGGCAGTTTGGTAGCATGGCAGGATACAAGGTCAATGCCAGAAATCAGTGGCATTTCCATACACTGACAATGAGACTGAAGAAAGGGAAATTAAGGCGCCAATCCCATTGACAACTGCACCCAGAAGCGTAAGATACCTAGGAATAAACCTAACCGAAGAGGCAAAGGAGCTATACCCTAAAAGCTATAGAGCACTTCTGAGAGCTATCGAGGAAGACACAAAGAGATGGAAACGTATTCCATGCTCATGGATTGGCAGAATTAACCTTTTGAAAGTGTCCATGTTACCCAGGGCCATTTACACGTTTAATGCGCTCCCTATCAAAATACCATGGACTCCCTTGAGAGAGTTAGAACAAGTTATTTTAAGATCTGTATGGAATCAGAAAAGACCGCGAATAGCCAGGGGAATTTTAGAAAAGAAAACCATATCTGGGGGCATCACCACAATGCCAGATTTCAGGTTGTACTACAAAGCTGCGGTCATCGAGACAGTGTGGTACTGGCACAAAAACAGACACATGGATCAGTGGAACACAATAGAGAACCCAGAAGTGGCCCCTGAACTTCATGGTCACCTAATATTCGATAAAGGAGGAAAGACTATCCACTGGAAGCAACACAGTCTCTTCAGGAAATGGTGGCCTGGAAAATTGCACATCCACACGCAGAAGAATGAATGAAACTAGACCACTCTCTTCTTGCACCATACACATTTCGAGATAACTCAAAATGGATGAAAGATCTAAATGGGAGACAAGGGTCCATCAAAATCCCAGAGGAGAACACAGGCAACAAACGCCTTTTTGGAAATCGGCCACAGTAACTTCTTGCCAAGATACATCCATGAAGGCCAAAGAAACAAAAGCAAAAAGGAACTATTGGGACTTCATCAAGACAAGAAGCTTTCGCACAGCAAAGGATACCATCAACAAAACTAAAAGACAACCTACACAGTGGGAGAAGATATTTGCAAATGACGTATCAGATAAAGGGCTAGTTTCCAGGATCTACGAAGAACTTCTTAAACTCGACACCAGAGAAACAAATAATCCGATCATGAAATGGGCAAAAGACGTGAAGAGAGATCTCACAGAGGAAGTCATACGCATGGCCAACATGCACATGAGAAAATGCTCTGCATCACTTGCCATCAGGGAAATACAAATCAAAACCTCAATGACATACCACCTCACACCAGTGAGAATGTGGAAAATAAACAAGGCAGGAGACCACAAATGTTGGAGAGGATGCGGAGAAAAGGGAACCCTCTTACCCTGTTGGTGGGAATGTGAACTGGTGCAGCCACTCTGGAAAACTGTGTGGAGGATCCTAGAAGAGTTACAGATAGACCTGGTCTACGACCCAGCAATTGCACTGCTGGGGATTGACCCCAGAGTTTCAGATGCATTGAAACGGCGGGACACCTGCACCCCGATGTTTCCAGCAGCAATGTCCACAATAGCCAAACTGTGGAAGGAGCCTCGGTTTCCATCGAAAGATGAATGGCTAAAGAAGATAGATGAGGTTCACGTACACAATGGAATATTACTCAGGCATTAGAAACGACAGATACCCAACATTTGCTTCCACGTGGATGGAACTGGAGGGTATTACGCTGAGTGAAGTGAGTCAATCGGAGAAGGACAAACAGTGTATGTTCTCATTCGTTTGGGGAATATAAATAATAGTGAAAGGGATTCTAAGGGAAGGGAGGAGAAATGTGTGGGAAATATCAGAACGGGAGACAGAACGTAAAGACTCCTAACTCTGGGAAACGAACAAGGGGTGGTGGAAGGGGAGGAGGGCGGGGGTGGGGTGAGTGGGTGACGGGCACTGACAGGGACACTTCACGGGATGAGCACTGGCATGTGTTATTCTGTATGTTGGTAAATGGAACACCAATAAATAAATAAATTTATTATTAAAAAAATAAATAATAAAATGATAAACATAGTAGGAAGAGCTATACGCCAATAAGTTAGGCAATCTAGAGGAAGCGGACGCATTCCTGGAAGGCCACAGACTACCAAAATTGGAAAGGGGAAGAAATAGAAAACCCGAACGGGCCGAAAACCAGGGAGGAATTTGAAGCAGTCATCAGAAACCTCCCAAGACACGCAAGTCCAGGGCCAGATGGCTTCCCAGGGGAATTCTATCGAACCTTTAAAGAAGAAACCATACCTATTCTACTACATCTGTTTCGAAAGACAGGAAGAGATGGAGTACTTCCAAATTCGTTCTTGAGGCCAGCATCACTTTATTTCTAAAACCAGACCAAGACCCCACCGAAAAGGAGAATTAGAGACCAATATCCCTGATGAACATGGATGCAAAAGTTCTCAACAAGACACTGGCCAATAGGATCCAACAGTACATTAAGAAAACTAACTGTTCACCATGAGCAAATAGGATTCATCCCTGGGACACAAGGCTGGTTCAACACGAAAAAAATATATATATATATGTATATATATATATATATATATACATATATATATATATAAAATAAAAAATCAATGTGATTCATCATATCAGCAACAGACGAAACAAGAACCGCATGATCCTCTCGTTAGACGCAGAGAAAGCATTTAAGAAAACACAGCATCCATTCATGATAAAACTCTTCAGAGTGTAGGGATAGAGGGATCATTCCACAACATCTTCAAAGCCTGGTACGAAAAGCCCACAGCAAATATTCTCAATGCGGAAGCACTGGGAGCCTTTCCCCTAAGATCAGGAACAAGACAGGGAGGTCCACACTCACCACTGCTATTCCACAAGAGTCCTGGAAGTTCTAGCCTCAGCAATCAGACGTCGAAGAGACCTTGAAGGCCATCAAATTGGCAAAGAAGCAGTCAAACTCTCCCTCTTCGCCGAATGACATGACAGTCTACGCAGAAAACGCAGAAGCATCCACCCCAAGATTGCTAGAACTCATACGGCAGTTTGGTAGCATGGCAGGATACAAGGTCAATGCCAGAAATCAGTGGCATTTCCATACACTGACAATGAGACTGAAGAAAGGGAAATTAAGGCGCCAATCCCATTGACAACTGCACCCAGAAGCGTAAGATACCTAGGAATAAACCTAACCGAAGAGGCAAAGGAGCTATACCCTAAAAGCTATAGAGCACTTCTGAGAGCTATCGAGGAAGACACAAAGAGATGGAAACGTATTCCATGCTCATGGATTGGCAGAATTAACCTTTTGAAAGTGTCCATGTTACCCAGGGCCATTTACACGTTTAATGCGCTCCCTATCAAAATACCATGGACTCCCTTGAGAGAGTTAGAACAAGTTATTTTAAGATCTGTATGGAATCAGAAAAGACCGCGAATAGCCAGGGGAATTTTAGAAAAGAAAACCATATCTGGGGGAATCACCACAATGCCAGATTTCAGGTGGTACTACAAAGCTGCGGTCATCGAGACAGTGTGGTACTGGCACAAAAACAGACACATGGATCAGTGGAACACAATAGAGAACCCAGAAGTGGCCCCTGAACTTCATGGTCACCTAATATTCGATAAAGGAGGAAAGACTATCCACTGGAAGCAACACAGTCTCTTCAGGAAATGGTGGCCTGGAAAATTGCACATCCACACGCAGAAGAATGAATGAAACTAGACCACTCTCTTCTTGCACCATACACATTTCGAGATAACTCAAAATGGATGAAAGATCTAAATGGGAGACAAGGGTCCATCAAAATCCCAGAGGAGAACACAGGCAACAAACGCCTTTTTGGAAATCGGCCACAGTAACTTCTTGCCAAGATACATCCATGAAGGCCAAAGAAACAAAAGCAAAAAGGAACTATTGGGACTTCATCAAGACAAGAAGCTTTCGCACAGCAAAGGATACCATCAACAAAACTAAAAGACAACCTACACAGTGGGAGAAGATATTTGCAAATGACGTATCAGATAAAGGGCTAGTTTCCAGGATCTACGAAGAACTTCTTAAACTCGACACCAGAGAAACAAATAATCCGATCATGAAATGGGCAAAAGACGTGAAGAGAGATCTCACAGAGGAAGTCATACGCATGGCCAACATGCACATGAGAAAATGCTCTGCATCACTTGCCATCAGGGAAATACAAATCAAAACCTCAATGACATACCACCTCACACCAGTGAGAATGTGGAAAATAAACAAGGCAGGAGACCACAAATGTTGGAGAGGATGCGGAGAAAAGGGAACCCTCTTACCCTGTTGGTGGGAATGTGAACTGGTGCAGCCACTCTGGAAAACTGTGTGGAGGATCCTAGAAGAGTTACAGATAGACCTGGTCTACGACCCAGCAATTGCACTGCTGGGGATTGACCCCAGAGTTTCAGATGCATTGAAACGGCGGGACACCTGCACCCCGATGTTTCCAGCAGCAATGTCCACAATAGCCAAACTGTGGAAGGAGCCTCGGTTTCCATCGAAAGATGAATGGCTAAAGAAGATAGATGAGGTTCACGTACACAATGGAATATTACTCAGGCATTAGAAACGACAGATACCCAGCATTTGCTTCCACGTGGATGGAAGTGGAGGGTATTACGCTGAGTGAAGTGAGTCAATCGGAGAAGGACAAACAGTGTATGTTCTCATTCGTTTGGGGAATATAAATAATAGTGAAAGGGATTCTAAGGGAAGGGAGGAGAAATGTGTGGGAAATATCAGAACGGGAGACAGAACGTAAAGACTCCTAACTCTGGGAAACGAACAAGGGGTGGTGGAAGGGGAGGAGGGCGGGGGTGGGGTGAGTGGGTGACGGGCACTGACAGGGACACTTCACGGGATGAGCACTGGCATGTGTTATTCTGTATGTTGGTAAATGGAACACCAATAAATAAATAAATTTATTATTAAAAAAATAAATAATAAAATGATAAACATAGTAGGAAGAGCTATACGCCAATAAGTTAGGCAATCTAGAGGAAGCGGACGCATTCCTGGAAGGCCACAGACTACCAAAATTGGAAAGGGGAAGAAATAGAAAACCCGAACGGGCCGAAAACCAGGGAGGAATTTGAAGCAGTCATCAGAAACCTCCCAAGACACGCAAGTCCAGGGCCAGATGGCTTCCCAGGGGAATTCTATCAAACCTTTAAAGAAGAAACCATACCTATTCTACTACATCTGTTTCGAAAGACAGGAAGAGATGGAGTACTTCCAAATTCGTTCTTGAGGCCAGCATCACTTTATTTCTAAAACCAGACCAAGACCCCACCGAAAAGGAGAATTAGAGACCAATATCCCTGATGAACATGGATGCAAAAGTTCTCAACAAGACACTGGCCAATAGGATCCAACAGTACATTAAGAAAACTAACTGTTCACCATGAGCAAATAGGATTCATCCCTGGGACACAAGGCTGGTTCAACACGAAAAAAATATATATATATATGTATATATATATATATATATACATATATATATATATAAAATAAAAAATCAATGTGATTCATCATATCAGCAACAGACGAAACAAGAACCGCATGATCCTCTCGTTAGACGCAGAGAAAGCATTTAAGAAAACACAGCATCCATTCATGATAAAACTCTTCAGAGTGTAGGGATAGAGGGATCATTCCACAACATCTTCAAAGCCTGGTACGAAAAGCCCACAGCAAATATTCTCAATGCGGAAGCACTGGGAGCCTTTCCCCTAAGATCAGGAACAAGACAGGGAGGTCCACACTCACCACTGCTATTCCACAAGAGTCCTGGAAGTTCTAGCCTCAGCAATCAGACGACGAAGAGACCTTGAAGGCCATCAAATTGGCAAAGAAGCAGTCAAACTCTCCCTCTTCGCCGAATGACATGACAGTCTACGCAGAAAACGCAGAAGCATCCACCCCAAGATTGCTAGAACTCATACGGCAGTTTGGTAGCATGGCAGGATACAAGGTCAATGCCAGAAATCAGTGGCATTTCCATACACTGACAATGAGACTGAAGAAAGGGAAATTAAGGCGCCAATCCCATTGACAACTGCACCCAGAAGCGTAAGATACCTAGGAATAAACCTAACCGAAGAGGCAAAGGAGCTATACCCTAAAAGCTATAGAGCACTTCTGAGAGCTATCGAGGAAGACACAAAGAGATGGAAACGTATTCCATGCTCATGGATTGGCAGAATTAACCTTTTGAAAGTGTCCATGTTACCCAGGGCCATTTACACGTTTAATGCGCTCCCTATCAAAATACCATGGACTCCCTTGAGAGAGTTAGAACAAGTTATTTTAAGATCTGTATGGAATCAGAAAAGACCGCGAATAGCCAGGGGAATTTTAGAAAAGAAAACCATATCTGGGGGCATCACCACAATGCCAGATTTCAGGTTGTACTACAAAGCTGCGGTCATCGAGACAGTGTGGTACTGGCACAAAAACAGACACATGGATCAGTGGAACACAATAGAGAACCCAGAAGTGGCCCCTGAACTTCATGGTCACCTAATATTCGATAAAGGAGGAAAGACTATCCACTGGAAGCAACACAGTCTCTTCAGGAAATGGTGGCCTGGAAAATTGCACATCCACACGCAGAAGAATGAATGAAACTAGACCACTCTCTTCTTGCACCATACACATTTCGAGATAACTCAAAATGGATGAAAGATCTAAATGGGAGACAAGGGTCCATCAAAATCCCAGAGGAGAACACAGGCAACAAACGCCTTTTTGGAAATCGGCCACAGTAACTTCTTGCCAAGATACATCCATGAAGGCCAAAGAAACAAAAGCAAAAAGGAACTATTGGGACTTCATCAAGACAAGAAGCTTTCGCACAGCAAAGGATACCATCAACAAAACTAAAAGACAACCTACACAGTGGGAGAAGATATTTGCAAATGACGTATCAGATAAAGGGCTAGTTTCCAGGATCTACGAAGAACTTCTTAAACTCGACACCAGAGAAACAAATAATCCGATCATGAAATGGGCAAAAGACGTGAAGAGAGATCTCACAGAGGAAGTCATACGCATGGCCAACATGCACATGAGAAAATGCTCTGCATCACTTGCCATCAGGGAAATACAAATCAAAACCTCAATGACATACCACCTCACACCAGTGAGAATGTGGAAAATAAACAAGGCAGGAGACCACAAATGTTGGAGAGGATGCGGAGAAAAGGGAACCCTCTTACCCTGTTGGTGGGAATGTGAACTGGTGCAGCCACTCTGGAAAACTGTGTGGAGGATCCTAGAAGAGTTACAGATAGACCTGGTCTACGACCCAGCAATTGCACTGCTGGGGATTGACCCCAGAGTTTCAGATGCATTGAAACGGCGGGACACCTGCACCCCGATGTTTCCAGCAGCAATGTCCACAATAGCCAAACTGTGGAAGGAGCCTCGGTTTCCATCGAAAGATGAATGGCTAAAGAAGATAGATGAGGTTCACGTACACAATGGAATATTACTCAGGCATTAGAAACGACAGATACCCAACATTTGCTTCCACGTGGATGGAACTGGAGGGTATTACGCTGAGTGAAGTGAGTCAATCGGAGAAGGACAAACAGTGTATGTTCTCATTCGTTTGGGGAATATAAATAATAGTGAAAGGGATTCTAAGGGAAGGGAGGAGAAATGTGTGGGAAATATCAGAACGGGAGACAGAACGTAAAGACTCCTAACTCTGGGAAACGAACAAGGGGTGGTGGAAGGGGAGGAGGGCGGGGGTGGGGTGAGTGGGTGACGGGCACTGACAGGGACACTTCACGGGATGAGCACTGGCATGTGTTATTCTGTATGTTGGTAAATGGAACACCAATAAATAAATAAATTTATTATTAAAAAAATAAATAATAAAATGATAAACATAGTAGGAAGAGCTATACGCCAATAAGTTAGGCAATCTAGAGGAAGCGGACGCATTCCTGGAAGGCCACAGACTACCAAAATTGGAAAGGGGAAGAAATAGAAAACCCGAACGGGCCGAAAACCAGGGAGGAATTTGAAGCAGTCATCAGAAACCTCCCAAGACACGCAAGTCCAGGGCCAGATGGCTTCCCAGGGGAATTCTATCGAACCTTTAAAGAAGAAACCATACCTATTCTACTACATCTGTTTCGAAAGACAGGAAGAGATGGAGTACTTCCAAATTCGTTCTTGAGGCCAGCATCACTTTATTTCTAAAACCAGACCAAGACCCCACCGAAAAGGAGAATTAGAGACCAATATCCCTGATGAACATGGATGCAAAAGTTCTCAACAAGACACTGGCCAATAGGATCCAACAGTACATTAAGAAAACTAACTGTTCACCATGAGCAAATAGGATTCATCCCTGGGACACAAGGCTGGTTCAACACGAAAAAAATATATATATATATGTATATATATATATATATATATACATATATATATATATAAAATAAAAAATCAATGTGATTCATCATATCAGCAACAGACGAAACAAGAACCGCATGATCCTCTCGTTAGACGCAGAGAAAGCATTTAAGAAAACACAGCATCCATTCATGATAAAACTCTTCAGAGTGTAGGGATAGAGGGATCATTCCACAACATCTTCAAAGCCTGGTACGAAAAGCCCACAGCAAATATTCTCAATGCGGAAGCACTGGGAGCCTTTCCCCTAAGATCAGGAACAAGACAGGGAGGTCCACACTCACCACTGCTATTCCACAAGAGTCCTGGAAGTTCTAGCCTCAGCAATCAGACGACGAAGAGACCTTGAAGGCCATCAAATTGGCAAAGAAGCAGTCAAACTCTCCCTCTTCGCCGAATGACATGACAGTCTACGCAGAAAACCCAGAAGCATCCACCCCAAGATTGCTAGAACTCATACGGCAGTTTGGTAGCATGGCAGGATACAAGGTCAATGCCAGAAATCAGTGGCATTTCCATACACTGACAATGAGACTGAAGAAAGGGAAATTAAGGCGCCAATCCCATTGACAACTGCACCCAGAAGCGTAAGATACCTAGGAATAAACCTAACCGAAGAGGCAAAGGAGCTATACCCTAAAAGCTATAGAGCACTTCTGAGAGCTATCGAGGAAGACACAAAGAGATGGAAACGTATTCCATGCTCATGGATTGGCAGAATTAACCTTTTGAAAGTGTCCATGTTACCCAGGGCCATTTACACGTTTAATGCGCTCCCTATCAAAATACCATGGACTCCCTTGAGAGAGTTAGAACAAGTTATTTTAAGATCTGTATGGAATCAGAAAAGACCGCGAATAGCCAGGGGAATTTTAGAAAAGAAAACCATATCTGGGGGAATCACCACAATGCCAGATTTCAGGTGGTACTACAAAGCTGCGGTCATCGAGACAGTGTGGTACTGGCACAAAAACAGACACATGGATCAGTGGAACACAATAGAGAACCCAGAAGTGGCCCCTGAACTTCATGGTCACCTAATATTCGATAAAGGAGGAAAGACTATCCACTGGAAGCAACACAGTCTCTTCAGGAAATGGTGGCCTGGAAAATTGCACATCCACACGCAGAAGAATGAATGAAACTAGACCACTCTCTTCTTGCACCATACACATTTCGAGATAACTCAAAATGGATGAAAGATCTAAATGGGAGACAAGGGTCCATCAAAATCCCAGAGGAGAACACAGGCAACAAACGCCTTTTTGGAAATCGGCCACAGTAACTTCTTGCCAAGATACATCCATGAAGGCCAA
Organism: Canis lupus baileyi; assembly: GCF_048164855.1. Lineage (NCBI taxonomy): Eukaryota > Metazoa > Chordata > Mammalia > Carnivora > Canidae > Canis > Canis lupus. Next base: position 977,818 of record NW_027326471.1, read on the forward strand.
AGAAACAAAAGCAAAAAGGAACTATTGGGACTTCATCAAGACAAGAAGCTTTCGCACAGCAAAGGATACCATCAACAAAACTAAAAGACAACCTACACAGTGGGAGAAGATATTTGCAAATGACGTATCAGATAAAGGGCTAGTTTCCAGGATCTACGAAGAACTTCTTAAACTCGACACCAGAGAAACAAATAATCCGATCATGAAATGGGCAAAAGACGTGAAGAGAGATCTCACAGAGGAAGTCATACGCATGGCCAACATGCACATGAGAAAATGCTCTGCATCACTTGCCATCAGGGAAATACAAATCAAAACCTCAATGACATACCACCTCACACCAGTGAGAATGTGGAAAATAAACAAGGCAGGAGACCACAAATGTTGGAGAGGATGCGGAGAAAAGGGAACCCTCTTACCCTGTTGGTGGGAATGTGAACTGGTGCAGCCACTCTGGAAAACTGTGTGGAGGATCCTAGAAGAGTTACAGATAGACCTGGTCTACGACCCAGCAATTGCACTGCTGGGGATTGACCCCAGAGTTTCAGATGCATTGAAACGGCGGGACACCTGCACCCCGATGTTTCCAGCAGCAATGTCCACAATAGCCAAACTGTGGAAGGAGCCTCGGTTTCCATCGAAAGATGAATGGCTAAAGAAGATAGATGAGGTTCACGTACACAATGGAATATTACTCAGGCATTAGAAACGACAGATACCCAGCATTTGCTTCCACGTGGATGGAAGTGGAGGGTATTACGCTGAGTGAAGTGAGTCAATCGGAGAAGGACAAACAGTGTATGTTCTCATTCGTTTGGGGAATATAAATAATAGTGAAAGGGATTCTAAGGGAAGGGAGGAGAAATGTGTGGGAAATATCAGAACGGGAGACAGAACGTAAAGACTCCTAACTCTGGGAAACGAACAAGGGGTGGTGGAAGGGGAGGAGGGCGGGGGTGGGGTGAGTGGGTGACGGGCACTGACAGGGACACTTCACGGGATGAGCACTGGCATGTGTTATTCTGTATGTTGGTAAATGGAACACCAATAAATAAATAAATTTATTATTAAAAAAATAAATAATAAAATGATAAACATAGTAGGAAGAGCTATACGCCAATAAGTTAGGCAATCTAGAGGAAGCGGACGCATTCCTGGAAGGCCACAGACTACCAAAATTGGAAAGGGGAAGAAATAGAAAACCCGAACGGGCCGAAAACCAGGGAGGAATTTGAAGCAGTCATCAGAAACCTCCCAAGACACGCAAGTCCAGGGCCAGATGGCTTCCCAGGGGAATTCTATCGAACCTTTAAAGAAGAAACCATACCTATTCTACTACATCTGTTTCGAAAGACAGGAAGAGATGGAGTACTTCCAAATTCGTTCTTGAGGCCAGCATCACTTTATTTCTAAAACCAGACCAAGACCCCACCGAAAAGGAGAATTAGAGACCAATATCCCTGATGAACATGGATGCAAAAGTTCTCAACAAGACACTGGCCAATAGGATCCAACAGTACATTAAGAAAACTAACTGTTCACCATGAGCAAATAGGATTCATCCCTGGGACACAAGGCTGGTTCAACACGAAAAAAAAAATATATATATATGTATATATATATATATATATACATATATATATATAAAATAAAAAATCAATGTGATTCATCATATCAGCAACAGACGAAACAAGAACCGCATGATCCTCTCGTTAGACGCAGAGAAAGCATTTAAGAAAACACAGCATCCATTCATGATAAAACTCTTCAGAGTGTAGGGATAGAGGGATCATTCCACAACATCTTCAAAGCCTGGTACGAAAAGCCCACAGCAAATATTCTCAATGCGGAAGCACTGGGAGCCTTTCCCCTAAGATCAGGAACAAGACAGGGAGGTCCACACTCACCACTGCTATTCCACAAGAGTCCTGGAAGTTCTAGCCTCAGCAATCAGACGACGAAGAGACCTTGAAGGCCATCAAATTGGCAAAGAAGCAGTCAAACTCTCCCTCTTCGCCGAATGACATGACAGTCTACGCAGAAAACCCAGAAGCATCCACCCCAAGATTGCTAGAACTCATACGGCAGTTTGGTAGCATGGCAGGATACAAGGTCAATGCCAGAAATCAGTGGCATTTCCATACACTGACAATGAGACTGAAGAAAGGGAAATTAAGGCGCCAATCCCATTGACAACTGCACCCAGAAGCGTAAGATACCTAGGAATAAACCTAACCGAAGAGGCAAAGGAGCTATACCCTAAAAGCTATAGAGCACTTCTGAGAGCTATCGAGGAAGACACAAAGAGATGGAAACGTATTCCATGCTCATGGATTGGCAGAATTAACCTTTTGAAAGTGTCCATGTTACCCAGGGCCATTTACACGTTTAATGCGCTCCCTATCAAAATACCATGGACTCCCTTGAGAGAGTTAGAACAAGTTATTTTAAGATCTGTATGGAATCAGAAAAGACCGCGAATAGCCAGGGGAATTTTAGAAAAGAAAACCATATCTGGGGGCATCACCACAATGCCAGATTTCAGGTTGTACTACAAAGCTGCGGTCATCGAGACAGTGTGGTACTGGCACAAAAACAGACACATGGATCAGTGGAACACAATAGAGAACCCAGAAGTGGCCCCTGAACTTCATGGTCACCTAATATTCGATAAAGGAGGAAAGACTATCCACTGGAAGCAACACAGTCTCTTCAGGAAATGGTGGCCTGGAAAATTGCACATCCACACGCAGAAGAATGAATGAAACTAGACCACTCTCTTCTTGCACCATACACATTTCGAGATAACTCAAAATGGATGAAAGATCTAAATGGGAGACAAGGGTCCATCAAAATCCCAGAGGAGAACACAGGCAACAAACGCCTTTTTGGAAATCGGCCACAGTAACTTCTTGCCAAGATACATCCATGAAGGCCAAAGAAACAAAAGCAAAAAGGAACTATTGGGACTTCATCAAGACAAGAAGCTTTCGCACAGCAAAGGATACCATCAACAAAACTAAAAGACAACCTACACAGTGGGAGAAGATATTTGCAAATGACGTATCAGATAAAGGGCTAGTTTCCAGGATCTACGAAGAACTTCTTAAACTCGACACCAGAGAAACAAATAATCCGATCATGAAATGGGCAAAAGACGTGAAGAGAGATCTCACAGAGGAAGTCATACGCATGGCCAACATGCACATGAGAAAATGCTCTGCATCACTTGCCATCAGGGAAATACAAATCAAAACCTCAATGACATACCACCTCACACCAGTGAGAATGTGGAAAATAAACAAGGCAGGAGACCACAAATGTTGGAGAGGATGCGGAGAAAAGGGAACCCTCTTACCCTGTTGGTGGGAATGTGAACTGGTGCAGCCACTCTGGAAAACTGTGTGGAGGATCCTAGAAGAGTTACAGATAGACCTGGTCTACGACCCAGCAATTGCACTGCTGGGGATTGACCCCAGAGTTTCAGATGCATTGAAACGGCGGGACACCTGCACCCCGATGTTTCCAGCAGCAATGTCCACAATAGCCAAACTGTGGAAGGAGCCTCGGTTTCCATCGAAAGATGAATGGCTAAAGAAGATAGATGAGGTTCACGTACACAATGGAATATTACTCAGGCATTAGAAACGACAGATACCCAACATTTGCTTCCACGTGGATGGAACTGGAGGGTATTACGCTGAGTGAAGTGAGTCAATCGGAGAAGGACAAACAGTGTATGTTCTCATTCGTTTGGGGAATATAAATAATAGTGAAAGGGATTCTAAGGGAAGGGAGGAGAAATGTGTGGGAAATATCAGAACGGGAGACAGAACGTAAAGACTCCTAACTCTGGGAAACGAACAAGGGGTGGTGGAAGGGGAGGAGGGCGGGGGTGGGGTGAGTGGGTGACGGGCACTGACAGGGACACTTCACGGGATGAGCACTGGCATGTGTTATTCTGTATGTTGGTAAATGGAACACCAATAAATAAATAAATTTATTATTTAAAAAATAAATAATAAAATGATAAACATAGTAGGAAGAGCTATACGCCAATAAGTTAGGCAATCTAGAGGAAGCGGACGCATTCCTGGAAGGCCACAGACTACCAAAATTGGAAAGGGGAAGAAATAGAAAACCCGAACGGGCCGAAAACCAGGGAGGAATTTGAAGCAGTCATCAGAAACCTCCCAAGACACGCAAGTCCAGGGCCAGATGGCTTCCCAGGGGAATTCTATCGAACCTTTAAAGAAGAAACCATACCTATTCTACTACATCTGTTTCGAAAGACAGGAAGAGATGGAGTACTTCCAAATTCGTTCTTGAGGCCAGCATCACTTTATTTCTAAAACCAGACCAAGACCCCACCGAAAAGGAGAATTAGAGACCAATATCCCTGATGAACATGGATGCAAAAGTTCTCAACAAGACACTGGCCAATAGGATCCAACAGTACATTAAGAAAACTAACTGTTCACCATGAGCAAATAGGATTCATCCCTGGGACACAAGGCTGGTTCAACACGAAAAAAATATATATATATATGTATATATATATATATATATATACATATATATATATATAAAATAAAAAATCAATGTGATTCATCATATCAGCAACAGACGAAACAAGAACCGCATGATCCTCTCGTTAGACGCAGAGAAAGCATTTAAGAAAACACAGCATCCATTCATGATAAAACTCTTCAGAGTGTAGGGATAGAGGGATCATTCCACAACATCTTCAAAGCCTGGTACGAAAAGCCCACAGCAAATATTCTCAATGCGGAAGCACTGGGAGCCTTTCCCCTAAGATCAGGAACAAGACAGGGAGGTCCACACTCACCACTGCTATTCCACAAGAGTCCTGGAAGTTCTAGCCTCAGCAATCAGACGACGAAGAGACCTTGAAGGCCATCAAATTGGCAAAGAAGCAGTCAAACTCTCCCTCTTCGCCGAATGACATGACAGTCTACGCAGAAAACCCAGAAGCATCCACCCCAAGATTGCTAGAACTCATACGGCAGTTTGGTAGCATGGCAGGATACAAGGTCAATGCCAGAAATCAGTGGCATTTCCATACACTGACAATGAGACTGAAGAAAGGGAAATTAAGGCGCCAATCCCATTGACAACTGCACCCAGAAGCGTAAGATACCTAGGAATAAACCTAACCGAAGAGGCAAAGGAGCTATACCCTAAAAGCTATAGAGCACTTCTGAGAGCTATCGAGGAAGACACAAAGAGATGGAAACGTATTCCATGCTCATGGATTGGCAGAATTAACCTTTTGAAAGTGTCCATGTTACCCAGGGCCATTTACACGTTTAATGCGCTCCCTATCAAAATACCATGGACTCCCTTGAGAGAGTTAGAACAAGTTATTTTAAGATCTGTATGGAATCAGAAAAGACCGCGAATAGCCAGGGGAATTTTAGAAAAGAAAACCATATCTGGGGGCATCACCACAATGCCAGATTTCAGGTGGTACTACAAAGCTGCGGTCATCGAGACAGTGTGGTACTGGCACAAAAACAGACACATGGATCAGTGGAACACAATAGAGAACCCAGAAGTGGCCCCTGAACTTCATGGTCACCTAATATTCGATAAAGGAGGAAAGACTATCCACTGGAAGCAACACAGTCTCTTCAGGAAATGGTGGCCTGGAAAATTGCACATCCACACGCAGAAGAATGAATGAAACTAGACCACTCTCTTCTTGCACCATACACATTTCGAGATAACTCAAAATGGATGAAAGATCTAAATGGGAGACAAGGGTCCATCAAAATCCCAGAGGAGAACACAGGCAACAAACGCCTTTTTGGAAATCGGCCACAGTAACTTCTTGCCAAGATACATCCATGAAGGCCAAAGAAACAAAAGCAAAAAGGAACTATTGGGACTTCATCAAGACAAGAAGCTTTCGCACAGCAAAGGATACCATCAACAAAACTAAAAGACAACCTACACAGTGGGAGAAGATATTTGCAAATGACGTATCAGATAAAGGGCTAGTTTCCAGGATCTACGAAGAACTTCTTAAACTCGACACCAGAGAAACAAATAATCCGATCATGAAATGGGCAAAAGACGTGAAGAGAGATCTCACAGAGGAAGTCATACGCATGGCCAACATGCACATGAGAAAATGCTCTGCATCACTTGCCATCAGGGAAATACAAATCAAAACCTCAATGACATACCACCTCACACCAGTGAGAATGTGGAAAATAAACAAGGCAGGAGACCACAAATGTTGGAGAGGATGCGGAGAAAAGGGAACCCTCTTACCCTGTTGGTGGGAATGTGAACTGGTGCAGCCACTCTGGAAAACTGTGTGGAGGATCCTAGAAGAGTTACAGATAGACCTGGTCTACGACCCAGCAATTGCACTGCTGGGGATTGACCCCAGAGTTTCAGATGCATTGAAACGGCGGGACACCTGCACCCCGATGTTTCCAGCAGCAATGTCCACAATAGCCAAACTGTGGAAGGAGCCTCGGTTTCCATCGAAAGATGAATGGCTAAAGAAGATAGATGAGGTTCACGTACACAATGGAATATTACTCAGGCATTAGAAACGACAGATACCCAGCATTTGCTTCCACGTGGATGGAAGTGGAGGGTATTACGCTGAGTGAAGTGAGTCAATCGGAGAAGGACAAACAGTGTATGTTCTCATTCGTTTGGGGAATATAAATAATAGTGAAAGGGATTCTAAGGGAAGGGAGGAGAAATGTGTGGGAAATATCAGAACGGGAGACAGAACGTAAAGACTCCTAACTCTGGGAAACGAACAAGGGGTGGTGGAAGGGGAGGAGGGCGGGGGTGGGGTGAGTGGGTGACGGGCACTGACAGGGACACTTCACGGGATGAGCACTGGCATGTGTTATTCTGTATGTTGGTAAATGGAACACCAATAAATAAATAAATTTATTATTAAAAAAATAAATAATAAAATGATAAACATAGTAGGAAGAGCTATACGCCAATAAGTTAGGCAATCTAGAGGAAGCGGACGCATTCCTGGAAGGCCACAGACTACCAAAATTGGAAAGGGGAAGAAATAGAAAACCCGAACGGGCCGAAAACCAGGGAGGAATTTGAAGCAGTCATCAGAAACCTCCCAAGACACGCAAGTCCAGGGCCAGATGGCTTCCCAGGGGAATTCTATCGAACCTTTAAAGAAGAAACCATACCTATTCTACTACATCTGTTTCGAAAGACAGGAAGAGATGGAGTACTTCCAAATTCGTTCTTGAGGCCAGCATCACTTTATTTCTAAAACCAGACCAAGACCCCACCGAAAAGGAGAATTAGAGACCAATATCCCTGATGAACATGGATGCAAAAGTTCTCAACAAGACACTGGCCAATAGGATCCAACAGTACATTAAGAAAACTAACTGTTCACCATGAGCAAATAGGATTCATCCCTGGGACACAAGGCTGGTTCAACACGAAAAAAAAAATATATATATATGTATATA